>NC_064866.1:37925188-38187688 GCF_024139225.1 Suncus etruscus | reverse complement strand
AAGTTCAAGCTCCAACAGCAGCCTGTGTGTTGAATGAGGCCCCTCACATGACATTACTGCGGTGATCCCTGGAGCTTTAAGTGTGGAGCCTTCAACACACCACTCTCCAATAAAGGGAGGGGGAAGGGGTACAGCTTCAGAGTCTTTTGGTTAAATGGGATCCTAAAACCTTTTCCTCAAATAAGCATTAAGGAGATTCCTTTAATCAGAATCTGCTGATTGTCTATTTCTCTCCAGGAGCATGGGAATGGCTGGAAGGCAAAGGATTCCCTTTTTCATCTTCATCTTCTTTAACATAATAATAAACTATGGTGATGCCATCTGTTTGGGTTTGCATAGGTCTTCATAAATACCAAGTTAGTTTTCTCTGTTAGGATTCTGAAGCTAACCCTCTTCTCTATTAAATAATTCATTTATGCATTCTTGACTCTTTTTATTTTTTTATTGAAGTGTAATTGACATTCAACATTATATTACTTTCAGGTGTACAATACAGTGATTTGACATTTGCATACCTTGTAAGATACTTGCCATAATATGTCTCTTTGTGATGCTTTCACAGCAATATTTAAATTTACAATACAATTCATTGACTAGCTTTCTCATGTTGTGTAGAACACTCCAGTGACATTTTATTTGATAATTGGAACTTGGTGTCTCTTGACCCTCTTCACCATTTCACCCTCCCCATGTCTTCTTCTTTTTTTGGCAATAGCTCTTTGTTGATCTCTCACTGTGTACTAGAGAACCTGCTAGTTCTCAGTAGATGGTGATAAAGACATGATAGCATGATACCATCAGGAGAACATAGGACCAATGAGATATACAACCATTACACAGATATTCTCATGCACAAGTACAAGCTAAATTCCAAGTAAAAGCATGGAAAATACAAGAATATATGAGATAGAGGAGAGTGGTGGAGTATGAATAAGAAGGAATCTCTAAGGTGGGAAGTCACATATGAGACCTGGAGGTTGATTGGAGCTCAGTGGCATGCAGAGGACATTAAAAGCAAGTGGTTTCATTCCCAGATAGGTTTTCCTTCAATTCTTTTGAAGGGAGAACCGTACATAAGTATTCTCTATTGTTATTGCATTAGCATGCTTTATAATAGTGTTAATATTTAGGCTTTAGGTGTACAAATTTACTGTGCCACTACTCAAGTGATTAAAAACAACCACTACTGTCTTTATGTCACTTCTAATCTGCCCCATCCCTGCCTCTTCCTCCATACCCTATCCTTGATAACCTCTAAGTTTCTAATTTTATTTTACTGAAACTATTGTGATCTGCAAAATCCTTCATATTTGAATTTCAGATATACAGTTAATATCTATATGTCTATATCTATATCTACCTCTATCTATCTATCTATTATCTATCTATCTATCTATCTATCTATCTATCTATCATCTATCTATCTATCTATCTATCTATCTATCTATCTATCTATCTATCTATCTATCATCTATCTATCTATCTATCTATCTATCTATCTATCTATCTATCTATCTATCTATCTATCTATCTATCTATCTATCTCTCTATCTCTATACCTACCTACTTACCTTCCTACCTACCTACCTACCTACCTACCTACATATCTATCTATCTATCTATCTATCTATCTATCTATCTATCTATCTATCTATCTATCTATCTATCTATCTATCTATCTATCTATCTATCTATCTATCTATCTCTCTATCTCTCTATCTCTATACCTACCTACTTACCTGCCTACCTACCTACCTACATATCTATCTATCTATCTATCATCTATCTATCTAGTGATGTCAGATAGATAGTGGCTATTTCTACTACCAGTGTCAATCTCCCTCCACCAATAGGTAAGCTCAGATTTATTGACAGCATCTAAGAATTTATTTGAACACTGTCCATTCTTTATTTCTTTTTATATCACATATGAGTGAGGTTGTTTAATACTTGTTCTTTCCATCTGATTTAATTTTTATTTTTTTGCTTTGGGGCTATGCCTGGCTGTGCTCAGGGATTTTTCCTGGCTCTGCACTCAGGGATCACTCAGGGACCACATGAAGTGCAGATTGATCACATGCAAAACAGTGCCTTACCTACTGAGCTATCTTTCCAACTTTTATTTTTTTGAATGAATGTTGTAGTGTTGGGATAGACGCGTACACTGGATTACATGTGAGTTCTATTTTGGGTTTTTGAGAAAACTCCATACTCTTACCACTATAAAATTTCACTGACAAGGAACTTCTTCACCAATACTGATTTTTCTTTTTATTTTGAAATGTGCTACTCTGACTAGTGTGAAGTGACACCTCACTGTCATTTTGATTTGCATTTTCCTGAAAATCAGTGATGTTGAATATCTTTTTTTCATATGCCTGTTGGTCATCTGACTGCCTGCTTTGGAGATGCGTCTAACTCTTTTCTTCGTTTTTTGATCTGACTGTTTGATTTTGCTGTTGTTGAGTTTTGTGAGTGCATTCTCTATCGTGGATATTAACTTTTGTCGTATGTGTGATGTGCAGCTAGTTGGGAGCTCAGTTCCGAACTACATTTTTATAAGAACATCTCATCTAATGATCTCTAAAAGGCATTGCAGAGTAAGGTTCATGGGTTCTAGGAAAACTGGAAGCAGAGATTTTTCAAGTCATCCTACAAGTACAGTGAATCAATACAACCGCTGTCAAAGACCCTAGGGGTTGGGGAGAGGGAGAAGTCCACCAAAGGTCTTTGGGGCCCAGTGCAGGAACTTCGGGTAACAAAGGCCCTTCTATTCTTAAGGCCTGTTCTCCACCCTGGCCCAGAGGCACAGTCGTTCATTTGACCCCTCCTTCTGCTGTGTCTGTGTGAAGACCCCCCACTCCAAAGTACTTCAATGCTAGGGCGACTGGGAACAGCTGGGAACTGTTGTTAGCTTCTGGCAATGGCCTGGAATTTCTTCCTTATGGATCCTGTGCCCCTGAGCTGCTGTGGGCCCCTGACTTGACCTGAAGTTGAACTTAGCTGAAGGCTCCTGGGCTAGGAGTTGCCTCCACATCAGTTCTGATAGCAGCGTGAAATTGCACAATCTTTCTAAGAAAGCCGAGGCTGTCTTTCTAGCCATTCCTGGGATGGGAAGACTATCAGAGGCCACATATTCTACAAATCCATTTCTAGTTCCCAAGAGCAGGATGGTGCTTGAGAGTGGCCAGATAAGACACTCCTTTGCTTTTATTCACAGACACCCCAGGAGGTTTCTGGAGAGATAGGAGCAGCTTCTGGTGGGGGCAAGGCTAAAAGGATGGCTTCAGATAAGACCCTGGTTGATGAGAATTGCTGTTTGCAAGGGTGGAGGTACAGAACATTCGTTAATGAGTTTGTCCTGGTGTAAACATTTAATTCACAGAATTGGACAATAGACTTCCAGCAACTCTAATTTCTTAACCCCCTCTTCAAAACACTATATTTAAAAACCCAAATAAAAGAGATGAAACTTCTCCCTCCCTCCCTCCCTCCCTCCCTCCCTTCCTTCCTTCCTTCCTTCCTTCCTTCCTTCCTTCCTTCCTTCCTTCCTTCCTTCCTTCCTTCCTTCCTTCCTTCCTTCCTTCCTTTTCTTTCTTCTTCCTTCTCTTTCTCTCTTTCTTTCTCTTTCTCTCTCTTTCTCTCTTTCTTTCTTTCTTTCTTTCTTTCTTTCTTTCTTTCTTTCTTTCTTTCTTTCTTTCTTTCTTTCTTTCTTTCTTTCTTTCTTTCTTTCTTTCTTTCTTTTCTTTCTTTCTTTCTTTCTTTCTTCTTCTTTCTTTCTTTCTCTCTCTCTCTCTCTCTCTTCTCTTTCTTTCTTTCTTTTCTTTCTTTCTTTCTTTCTTTCTTCTTTCTTTCATCTTTCTTTCTTTCTTTCTTCTTTCTTTCTTTCTTTCTTTCTTCTTCTTTCTTTCTTTCTTCTTTCTCTTCTTTCTCTTTTCTCTTTCTTTTTCTTTCTTTCTTATCTTTCTTTCTTTCTTTTTATCTTTCTTTCTTCTTTCTTTCTTTTCTTTCTTTTCTTCTTTCTTTCTTTCTTTCTTTCTTTCTTTCTTTCTTCTTCTTTCTTTCTTTTTCTCTTTCTTTCTTCTTTCTTTCTTTCTTCTTTTTCTTCTTTCTTTCTTCTTTCTTTCTTTTTTTCTTTCTTTCTCTTTTCTTTCTTTCTTTCTTCTTTCTTTATCTTTCTTCTCTTTCTTTCTTTCTCTTTCTTTCTTTTCTTTTCTTTCTTTCTTTCTTTCTCTTTCTTTCTTTCTTCTTTCTTTCTTTTTCTTTCTTTCTTTTCTTTCTTTCTTCTTTCTTTCTTCTTTCTTTCTTTCTTTCTTTCTTTCTTTCTTTTTTTCTTTTCTTTCTCTTTCTTTTTATCTTTCTTTCTTTCTTTCTTTTCTTTCTTTCTTTCTTCTTTCTTTCTTTTCTTTCTTTCTTTCTTTCTTTCTTTCTTTCTTTCTTTCTTCTTTTCTTCTTTCTTTCTTTCTTTCTTTCTTTCTTTCTTTCTTTCTTTCTTCTTCTTCCTTCTTCCTTCCTCCTCCTTCCTTTCCTTCCTTCCTTTCTTTCTTTCTTTCTTTCTTGGTGATGATAATATGGGATCTTCATCCCCTCCCCCACTGTATGACCACCCACTTAAATCATGGGTTCATCTTTCCCTCTTTTAGATCTCTCTACTTATTTATTTTTTCAAAGGTGAATCCACTTATGCATTTCTTTGTACATTCTCCTATCAATATT
This sequence comes from Suncus etruscus, assembly GCF_024139225.1. NCBI lineage: Eukaryota > Metazoa > Chordata > Mammalia > Eulipotyphla > Soricidae > Suncus > Suncus etruscus. The sequence goes on along the minus strand of NC_064866.1, from coordinate 38,182,972 downwards.
TATGAATAAAAGCACAGCTTTGACATTTCCTTTAGGGATGGATTATGTAATGGAACATATTCCACAAATCCCAAGGATGAGGGAAAGACTGAGACATAGGAGAAATATGGTTACAGTGTAGAAAGGCCAATACAAGCCAATGTTTGAACTGAACTGAGTTTGAAATGAGAAAAGCAAGCATTTACTGAAAAGAAAACTGGTACACATCACAAAGAATGAGAGCAATCAGTGCTGATGGAAATGTGAGGAGAAAGGATCTCTCATTTACAGCTGGTGAGAAGGCCATCTAGTCCAGGCCATTGCTTTATGGAAAGCAATGTTCCTCAGAAAACTGGAAATTGAGCTCCCATATGATCCAGCAATACTACTCCCAGGGATATACTTTATGAACACAAAAACACAATACAAAAATGTCCTCTGCAGGCCTATGTTCATTGCAGTTCTATTTACAATAGCCAGAATCTGGAAACAACCCTGATGCTTAACAACAGATGAGTGGCTAAAGAAACTTGTACATGTACACAATGAAATACCACACAGCTGTTAGGAAAAATCAAGTCATTAAATTTTCCTATACATAGATGGACATGGAAACTATTCTGCTGAGTGAAATAAGTCAGAGGGAGAGAGATAGACCAGAATAATCTCACTCATCTGTGGAATTTAAGAAAAGTAAAAGATATTTTTGTAATAATACCCAGAGACAATAGAGATCAGAACTGGAAGGATCAGCCAAGATATGAAGCTTACCACAAAGAGTGGTGAGTTCAGTTAGAGAAATAACTACACTAACAACTATCATAACAATGATAGTGAGACAGAGAAATAGAGTGTCTGTCTTGACAGTGGGGTGAAGGGGAATGGTGGACACTGGTGATGGGAAAGTTGCACTGGTGAAGAGGGGGTATAAATTTTATGACTGAAACCCAATTATGAACATGTTTGTAACGTGGTGCTTTAAAAAAGCTATAACAGATGCTTCATGATTAGACTTATAGAGGTTGAATGGAAGAAAGAAGTAAAATGTTAGCACCAAGGTGAATTTTTTTTTCTCACTTCCAAAATGCTCAGAGGTAACTCCTGCTGACTCTGTGCTCAGGAATGACTCCTGGCAGTGCTTAGGGAACCATACGGGGTCCTTAAGATTGAAACTGGGTTGGCTACTTGAAAGGCAGATAGATACTGTGTTTGATGAACTCTCTGTAGCCATTGAGATGAATTTTAAGGGTCACTTACTTTATCCAACACACCAGCAATATGCACTTAATGTCTTTAGAGGTCACCCTTGCTATTGGCCACCAAGAAAATAACAAGATTTACATTAGTAAAGATCACAAGTTCAGAATTTTAGCATCACTCTTTCATTTACTTCTCTATATCAGGGAAGGAAAGGGCGGTGTGCAATCAGGGTTCCATTTCTTCAGGAGTTATGTGATCACCAGAAGTGAGGCATCATAATGGAGATTATTTCCTCATCAATGATGACAGAGGAATGAGATTCCCCTTTGAGGGTGAGTTATCTACAAAAGCACTGAGGAGCTCTCCATATAAACATGGATCTTTGCTTAATGCTACCATATATATAATATTTTGCTGTTATTGTTGGAGTGAAGTGGAAAGTATCCAGAAATGTGGTCTTCATGTCTGCATTTGCATAGCTCCATAGACTCAGAGAAAAAAAATATGGGTTCACTTACCATGTAGCTGAAAAATGGAAATATCCGGGGATATGGCAGGCCAAGTCCCCAACCTGCCAAAGACATGTCAGCTGCACTCACCACCACAACTGCTGCTTCGACAATGGCCCAGCCTCAACCACTCATCTATGGCTCTTGCACAGAAAACTGTTTGACCCAGACTTCAGTTATGCCAGTATTTGAGTTGCCATCTCTAGGACTTTTCTGAAACAAGTGTGAGCACCCTCCCTCTGCCTTCTCATACTTCCAGAAGGCCTGGCAGCCAAAAATATATTTCACAAAAACCATAGTCTCAGCAGTAGTGCCTGAAATTCCTGGACCACATAGCCACACTTGTGGCAGGGCAACAACTCAATATTAAAATTCTGTTATCCCCATAAAAACCATCAATTTAGATGTCAATATGTAACTGAATGCTCAGAAACAAAAGAAGTAACAGAATGATCAACAAGCAACAAGAGTTTACAAAGCCTTCTGACAATGACTTAACGACCTTATTGTGAGATACAACAATTTTCACAATTTTTTTGTTCCTCCACTCTTTTTTTTCCTTTAAAATAATTTTGTTCCTATTTACCTGGAAACAATTGTATTATGATCAACCATGTGACACATGATCTTTGAATAAAGTAATTTACATAAAATAAATAGAAATGAAAAGTAATGTGGCCGGCGCTGTGGCGCTAGAGGTAAGGTGTCTGCTTTCAAGCGCTAGCCAAGGAAAGATCGGGACCGCGGTTCGATCCCCTGATGTCCCATATGGTCCCCCAAGCCAGAGGCAATTTCTGAGCGCTTAGCCAGGAGTAACCCCTGAGCATCAAACGGGTGTGGCCCGGAAAAAACAAAGAAAAGTAATATATATACAATATCTTTGTAATAGAAAATGATTCCTTCATGACCGAGAACTCAGGTTACTTTCCACAGGCAGAGTGGGTCTTAAACCTCTCCTGTTCTGTCTTTGTCCTGAAGTAAATTGTCGCATTACATATCTGCCCGGGAGAACTTGTTCATAGAAGCTACAGAAGGTGGCAGGCACCCTCAGTAGTAGACACTCCTTGATGTTCTGAGGCTGTTGGAACAGCTTTAGATATTCTGCTTCTTACCTCATTAGTAGTAGATTCAGTTAGTCTATTTCTTGGGTCAGAAAATAAGTTCATCCTAGGTTCAACTCAGCTCAGTCAGTAATGACTGTTCTTCTCAAAACATTCCTCAAATGCTATTCATTCTTGCTTCTCTGTGACTGTAGGGCCACCTCCAATTCTGTACTGTCCCCACAGCCTCCCTCTTAATTCCTGTCCTTATCACTCCAAGCTTCGCTTCTGGCTCTAGCAGATGGTTCCTTCTCTTTTCTTTTCAGTCCATCTTCCTTCTCATTCTTCCGGAATCTTCTGCTCTCATAACACCACTGCAATGGAAGCAAAAGAAAAAGAAGTTTCAAAGAGGCACAGAGGCAGGGGACCCTGTGGCACCGGGTTCTTGGGAGGATTGCTCTGCTCTCACTTGCTTTATTCTTAGAAGACAATACTATTTAAAATAATTCAACTTCTATTTCCTTACAGAAAAATCAACTGCACCTGCTATGTAAGATTGTACTGAAAAGTCCGGACGACCCGACCCCCCCAGTTGCCCAGCACAGAATAGTGAAAAAGGCACGTGCTCAGCAAATTGCAGGCAAGTTCCAATTTTAATCTGATCGATCAGAGGTTCGAAACGTGCTCAGAGCAGAGCAGAGGTTGCGAACCCCGAGGTCTGAAATCAGGGGGTTTTTATACAGTTTTCAGGTGGGCTGTGTTATTTTTACAGAGGAAACAGGAATGGGCTTTGATATGGGGGAATCCGGAGGTTTTGGGGGTAGGTGTGAGTAGGGTCCAGACTTCAAGTCTCCAAGTGAGCGGGATTCAGACACTTCAAGTCTCCAAGTGAGCGGGATTCAGACATTAAGTCTCCAAGATGTCTTCAGGACAATTAATGCAGGGTCTGTAAAACCATGGGGAGCCAGCAAATGGATCAGCACCTGTAACTCAGTAGAGAAGAGACAAGCAGGTAGTTAACACAGAGGGGAGGGTGAGGGGGGAACATTGCATTGCATGAGAAAGAGACAGACAACTCCCATCAGGAATGTGTAGGGGAAAATATGTTTTTCACTTCTTTCAGTACGTGTATCAGCTTGTCCATACAAACTTCTTCAAGTAATAACATGACTTTGCCAGCCTGGACTTTCAATGCATACTATGTTCAAATCCTACTTCTGCCACATCCTAGTGAGTTTGATCTCAGGTATGTTTTTCAGTCTCTTTGTGTCATATTTTCTTTTCTTTTGAAAGTGTATTTCTATTGTTCTTAGAGGCAGGAGGCCATCCCTGCTAATATTTAGCCAACTGGACCAATTGATTCAGTGCTGGGGCAGGAAATGGGATGTTGTTTGTGTTCCTACAATGTTGAGGGCCTGTTGGTTCATTGTGTGAAGCACACTGAAGAGTTCTCAGAGGCTCTGAGGAACTGGGGATAAAATTCAGGGCCTTGTAAACCGAAGGCATAAGCTCCTTACCTCTGAGGTATTTCTCTAGTTAGATTGTTGTATTGAATGCTAACAAGCCATATCAAACAGGTTTATTGTGAGGCTTACATGAGTTGTTATGTATGAAGTTATTAGATATTACTAATATAATAAGTATGCAACATTCTCCATTCCAGAAATCTCCATCCTAACAAAACCCTTCTCTGCTAAATACCTGCCATTTGCTTTGAACTTTTCCTCACTGTGATTGCTGATGTTACTTTAACCTGTTTGGAATGATTATCCTTCCTTTAGCTTGTTGACCATAGTAAAATCTTTTCTCTGTCCTCAGACAGAGAACATCTCTGCAGCTGAGTTACTATGGGGTTCTGTGGACTAAAACTTTTTCTCAATGAAGGGTAATACAGTAATACAGGTGTCCTGAAGTGATTGGTGAAATAATCAAATTCTGGCGAGTAGAAAATGCTGGATAAATAATAGCTATTCTTGTCAAGTCTAGCTGGTCCTTCCTGCTTGAACTTACAATCTGAACTCTTTCAGTGATTACTAATCCTATCATTGATCTGCTTTTATGAATTGAACACACAGTGCTTTGGATTATCTGATTTTTCCTTGTGCTTATTGGAATTTATTGCGCACATAGTTTCTCAAGCACACAGTGTCTTCCTTGGAGGTCCTCTGGGAGATTATCTGTACACATTTCTAACTTAGCCATAGAGGGTTGACAAGCCTGCTAATGCATTGTAGGGGGTTCATTTCCCAATGCCTCATAGTCTTTTCAGAGCAGGCCTCAGGAGGTGCCTGGTATAATGAGAGTTTCTCATTCATTGGTTTGTTCCAATGGTGTGGCTCTTCTCTTTCCTTGGCTTTGAGCTTGGCTTGGCTACCCCACTGAACAGTTATTACGCCATTACTGGTTCTAGAGCTGGGTCAGAGGAGATAAGGGCTTGTTCTCAGAACCAGCTCAGAGACACTTAGTTGTTTTCTCCTTTCTCTCTTTCATCTCTGTGAAAACCATGTTGTTCTAAGAAACATTTCAATGGTTCCTCTGTCTTGCAAACTTCCTCACCTGAGATAAAGCCTGGGTGTTGGTTCTGAGGAAGGAAAAAAGAACAGTGTGGAGGAAACTCTCCTGGGCAATGCCACCCTATTGGGCAGCAATAGACTAAAATCTGGACCTCTCGGGTATGAATGAAGACTAAGCCCAGTCTTAGAGAAAGGGCAGCTGGCATGGCCTAGACCTTCTCTCCCACCAAAGTTCTGAACCTCCTGAGATCATGGGATCTCTAACACCTGAATGGAAGTTTTGGGGCAATAGTGGCAGCATACAGAGGCCTTAGCAGTAGGTTGGGGGACTGAGCCTGTGGTAGAGGAAGCAGATAGACCTGGATAAAGTTCTGTGACCTGTATTCTAGTATTGGCTGTCAGTCTCTCACCAACTAAACCCAAGCATGCTATCAAATTCCTTAGACCTGCATTTTCTGTTCAAAAAGTAAATGTATTATGGCAGTAATTTAAAATTTTTGTTTTAGAAAAAAAATATCAGAACACTTAAATTGTTTTTACTTAAAAAAATTCGGTGCATATTCTAATTTGTTAACTACAAAAGACCAAATCTGTGAAGGTCTCTTGTCCTGGGCTTTTGCCTTTCATACAATTCTGCCACATCAGGTAGTCCCTGAGGAGATTCTCTGTAAAGTTGGCTTCTCTGAGCATAGTTTCTACTTCTCTGCTCTGGTTATTCACAGCTGTCTGTGCCAGGAGTAACAGGAGATTTTATTGTCTGTCCTTTGAAGATACTCTGGTATTTCTAATGGGGATGGAAAAGTCACGGTTGTGTTGTAGTCAAGTTTTTATCCAGAAAGTTTTTATCTCAGTTTTGATCCAGAAAGACCCAATCATTCTTAATCAGAAAGATGCTGACCAGTGTCCTTGTTGGATAGCACAATATCAGAATCCTGGAGGCCAGAACCTGAAATTAATCTATGGATTTGGTCACACTGTCTCATGTAGAGTCTAGCGGTTTCTTAACTTGTGACTGTATAGTTCCAGAATAACTGCTTTTGTCTTCATATTGTTTTTGCCTTGCTCTTATAAGACATTTATCTATGGGCCTACCTGGATAATTCAGGGCGATGTCAAGATCCTTAATTTAAGAACAGCTGCAAAGATTTCTTTCTTTTTTCTTTTTTTCAAATAAGAGCCGAGGCATATGTTTGGAAGTTCAGATGAATTCATTATTTGGGGAGAGCGGGGCACCATTCAACCCAGTGTGAAATATCAACCCATGAAAAACCATGGAGGTAATTTTATTATGACCACTCATCTAGTATATGGTGGGATTGAGCTGGGACACCTCCTTAGAGCTACTGAACCCTCTCTCCTACAGAGCGCTGTTGAAAGTCAACAAGTGTAGAAAGTCAGGCTGATGTAGGTATATGGGAAGTTTTTAGGAAATGTTAACGCTTAAGCCCCTATTTTGCCCATAGAGGGCGCTCCAAGTCCATCTGTTGTGGGTGGGGGGCAGCATTGATGCTGAGACCTTCCTTGACCTTAGCTTCTGCTGATCCATCTGCTTCTTTCTCCTTCCCATAACACAGAAAATAACTCATGAAATATTACCTCTAAGAAGATACGGTGCTGCTAATGTTCATGTGTCTGGAACTTGCAGTCAGTGATCATGCATCAAGGCTCTCAAAGAACTGTCAGGGAAGTCAGAGTTTCCCCTGGAACCCAGTTCCTACCTCCTTTCTGTCCTCCCACCCCAGCAACTTGAGGGCCTTGAGCTCAGTCATTCTTCTTTGCTTTCCAAGTGCGTAAGTTAGAGTTAATAATACGTACTCTTACAGATCACAGGGTGTTTATACGCTTTGTTGATTTAAGGGGGGGGGGTCCTGTCTGAAAGCAAGAGGAAGTAAAAGATAAAATTTCCAAGCTCCTTCCAGCCCTAGGGTTTTAGGAAAAAATTTAATCATATTTTACACCACCAGATGTAAGCACATATTGTAACTGCGAGGGCAACTAGACATAGAGTACAATCATGCTTTTTTTTTTTTTACGTAGATTAGAGCAAGAAATACTGCTTAAACTTTGATTAGAAGGATGAAAGTTAGACAAAACCCCCTTTGTGATGTCAAGGGATATGTTTCATGGGAATGGGGCCTGAGAAGGACTTCTCAAAGGAGAGCCTTTGGGAAGTTGGAGGACTGGAGGGTACAGAGGGAAGGAATTAGTGTGATGAAACATTTTGACATAGGAAAGACTTTCTAAAACTTAAGACTGTAAAACATTACCATGGGGTGATTTGGGAATGTGAAATGGTCTTGCAATCAACAAAACAGACCAGAATCCTAACTCTTATCTTTCGATTTGAAGGTGTCTTTTCCTGGGAGAGAATTGAGTGCCTTGCGCCTCATATCTGTCCCACTTGTTTATAGAGTTTGGGCTTTAGAGTCTGACAGACGTAGGCTAAAAGAATCATTTCCGTCCTAGGAAATGTTTTTTAAACATTCCAGGTTGAGCCTCCTTGTTTGTTAGTGCCATACAAGCATTCGATCTTGAGGTTAAGCATGAAGATAAGAGAAGGCATCTAATACATCTAACAGAGTGTTTGGTACACAACAAGTAGCTATAGGTTCTGACATATGTGTGTAAAAGTCAGTCATCCTTGTATGTGCAATATGGATGCCTGGAAAAGCTCCAGATGGGGGACAGGAGAACTGTTAGGTTGTTATATGACAAACGATTTCAGTGTTCCCAAATGAAGTTCCATTGAAACCTGATATTTTGGATCAAAAACACTAAGTCAAGGCAGGAATTCGTGAAGCCCCAGAAGAGATTTTTTTTTTTCTTTTTCTGTGCTTGTGGGTCTTGGGCTGGGTGTTGGAATGTCCCTACTCCCCCTGACTTCCTTCTGCTGCTTTGGTGACTGCCCACAGACAGGCCAGCTCCCAGTCATCCGAAACACCACTCAGAAGGCAGAAATTTACCATCAGTTCCAAGCTGGAAGTGACTTTCATGTGATGGGGCCTCACCGCTCTGTGATTCTGTAACTAATTCTCCAAGCCCTGGCAGCTCTCCAAATTCCTGGGATGTGATCAATTGACCAAAGTACTGCAGGTCAGATCCAGGAAGGTGCTGTAGCTGGAATTTGGTATGAGAGCTCCCAGCCTGGGAAACAGTTCAGCCCTGAACTTCTTCTTTTTTTTTATTTTTTATTTTCCTCTACTCTTCAGCAGTTCTTGTTAGCAAAAGATGGAATAGAAGGGGTTTAAATTTAATTTGAGTTAAAAAAAGAGAAAGCTAAGTTGGAATTTGATGACTGAAGAGGTAACTGTAAATGGGAAATGTTTAGCTTATTTTCACTGAACCAAAAATATAGGGAAAGGAGCTCAGCTGAACACTTTTTTTGTGAGCATGTTTCGAATATTTATTGCCCTATATGTGGCTTATAAAGAAAATATTGTCTTGTGAATCCCAAGGTTGGCATTGAGAACTAGCTGTGCAACGAACTCACTGTGAAATTTGAGCAAATCTCCTGATATCTCAGGAAGTCAGTTTCCCTATTTCTAAAATTAGTTAGCTTCAAAGTTTCCTTCCCTATTTATAATACTTTGATGCATTTTAAAGTGTTGTATGAATATATCATTGAAAGATTCATAAAAGATCACAGGACTCTGTGCACTGCCTCATTTTCCCCCATTCGATGCTTAGCTCCTTCTTAGCATGGTGGTGGTAGCCTAGTGAAATAGATGAGGAAACTAAAGATCAGATATTGAGTGTCATGGCTTTGCTGCTTTCCTTGATGAATGGAAAAAGGTAAGAATAAAACACAGATATCCTGGTTCTTAATCCAAAGTCTTTTCCAATCTTGCCACATAAGACTGTTAACAGAGGGGAAAACATATCTTACTATAGGTGGTTTCCTTCCAATTCAAAATCCTGCTCAATTTTCTTCTGGATAATGGTTCTCAACCATGTCAGGTGGTTCTCAGGTTCTCCTTTAAAGTCCCATTTATTACGAACATATTCTTTATTAAAATGCAGTTTTCTATGATGAGTCTTAATAAGAAGTCAAGTGAAGTTAGAACAAATATGGTGGTAGAGGTCAGGTTAAAACTCAACCCATGCACTGAAACCCAACCACAATCATGTTTGTAATCAAGGTGTTTAAATAAATATATTAATTTAAAAAAAAACTCACCCCATGGGTATCTCTATTGTCTATTAACTTGTTGCACCTTTAGTTTTGATTTTACATCTTGAAAGTGAGTGACACAATAGCCAATGTTTAGAATGTATCATAGAATAAGTCTTCACTTAGCATTATCAGTAGATTCTTGACTTTAAGCATAGGAAGGTCTACCAAAGGCAGGTTCTTGAATAATGTCATTTTGCCCAACATCAACTGGGATTTGCTTTTTCTCTTTGATAGAACAAAATGACATTATTTGAGACACTGTTTTATACGAATTTTCTTACTGTTTTTTTATTTATTATGATCATTTGTAAATGGAATATGCTATGTTCATGTCAAGTGATGTCCATTTAGAAACACTGGATGATAAAAAGGTATGTTATAAGTTACTATGAGAAAGAATAATAGATATTGTGATATATAGTGGTATCTTATTTTTTTTTTTTTTTTTTTTTGGTTTTTGGGCCACACCCGGCGGTGCTCAGGGGTTACTCCTGGCTGTCTGCTCAGAAATAGCTCCTGGCAGGCACGGGGGACCATATGGGACACCAGGATTCGAACCAACCACCTTTGGTCCTGGATCGGCTGCTTGCAAGGCAAACACCGCTGTGCTATTTCTCCGGGCCCGGTATCTTTTTTTTTTTTTTTTTTTTAATTATGGGGCCACATCCAGCGGTGCTCAGAAATTACTTCTGGCTCTGCATTCAGAAATCACTCCTGGCAGGGTGAGTGGACCATATGGGATGCCAGAGATTGAACCTGGGTTTGTTCCAGATTGTCTGTGTGCAAGACAAATGCCCTACTGCTGAGCTATTGCTCTGGACCTTATAGTGGTATCTTTTATATAAATTCTTCTTTTTTTTTTTTTTTTTTTGCCTAAAGTGTAAAGTTAGGTATTTGGAAGAGATTATTATGCCAACTGTGGGCTAATAATGTTCTTATGTATGGATGGTGGAGTTATAGATGTGTTTCCTTTCTTTATGCTTTTCCTTAAATATAGAAATTATCATATGATGATATGATCATCAGTTTAAAAGGTTCTTTTAAACACGTGTAGGTAATGGTTCTGTTTGGGAACAAACAGGATAATCAGTTTTATTTCCAGGTAGTTGTTGAATAAAACGGACTCAAATATTTTCAAAACAGACTGCAATTGTGTCATCTGCTCTAATTGCTAATTAACCCTCTCTTTGTTCAGTGAAGACAGCCTCTCTCAGCTGCCCATGGTCAGTAGCATGAGGAGGCTGCTGCCAAGCACAGTGGGGCCTAGTGCCACATCTGCTGCCTGCGTTTGCCAAACAGCTGTGCTCTGAGCAAGCAGCGTGATGACACTCACCTGCAGGAAATGTGGGTAGTGGAGTCGGTGTGCAGGCTGGGAGCAGATCAGATGCTTCCATTCCAATACATGGGCCAGCCAATGGAGAAAGGGTTAGAACAACGTAAAAAGAATGTCTGTTGTTCTTTGTAATGAGCAAGGGCAACCCAGCTGTTGGATAAGAGCTGGGCAGGATGCTGTTGCAATTTGACCGAGAACCCACAGTCTCTGGGTTGAAGATTTACAACATACAGGATCATGACTTGGTTCCTTCCTCTCTCCCTCCCTCAATCCCGTAAGCTCTGGATGAAGATGTTTGGAGAAGGGAAGAAAACAGAGAGAAAAATTGGTGAATATGTAGAGAGGCTAGTGGAGCTCAGAGGCATTTTTCTGTCACATCCTTCCAATCTTGTCTGAATCAGAGAGAGGTGTTTTTCTTGCTGTCAATAAACAATGCATCTCCCTGTGGGAAAATGAACTATTTATTTCAAAAAGTATGTATTCTTATTTTTTTTAATTGAAGTGTGCTCCTGTTTATGGCTGAGGAAGCATAAATGCACTTTGTTCCTGTTGAAAGTTTATAAACGTAGGGGTCAGAGAGCTTATATAGGGTTCAAGTGTTTGCCTTGTATGTGGCCAATGCCAGCCTGCCCCCTGGTACACCATCTGGTCCCTGAGCATGTGAGGCTAACTCCTGTGACAACTCTGGCCCAACCTTTTTTCTCCCCACAAAAGCACATACATTTAAGTTGACAAGGTCTTATTTAAAATGCTATTATCATCGTTAGAATGTGGATCGACAAGAATAGTAAATGTAATCTGAATATCTGAAATGTGGGTGACAATATTCAACCAGCTCTGGTGAGGGGAGACACCCAGCTCTATTCTTTCACCCACTACCTGAGTGATTTAAGTTTTGCTCTCCCAAAACTACATAGGAACAAGGGGCATAACAATGGATCATTTTTAAAAATGCTGATGCTCTGGAAACTTTGATTTTATGTCTTGGGTGCGATCTGGGTTTGGAGATTGCAAAATATCCTCCAGGTGCTACTAATTCCAGACATTGGGGAACTATCACCAAACCTTCAAGTTCCCCAAGCTTGTTGTGAGGATCTGCCAATGAGGTCTGCCCTGCCCTTCATGTTCTAAAATAAATTAAGCAGATTCCCCTGAAGTAATTGGCGCAAACTCTTCTGCCTGAAATGAATTTCTGGCATCTAGAAGACACCCGTGAATCAGGAAGAGACGTTTTTAAAGTCAATAGTTTGGAGCACCTTTGATGACTTTCTATAGATAGAAATAGTGTGAGGTGGAATAGAGTTAAGTAAGATCTGGATCTAGATGTGGCTTTTCAGAGGCCCCTTTTCCTTTGTGGGTCTCAGTTTCCTTACCTGAAAAGTCCTTTCTATTACTCTGGGATGGTCTGGTCAAGACCTTGCTACCCTCCCCCCAAAGTCCTTTCGTAGTCCAAAGGAATTTTAAAACGACCGGTAGATGGCACTAGAGACTTTTGATTGGAGACTAGGTTTGCTGGCTCATAGCATTTGACCCGCCCACCCTGGCAATGTTGGGAATGCTGCCCAAGGGTTGTGGGGGGCTGAGTCCACAGCTGCTGTCTGAGTATAGCATTTGTGAGCCACCGAGGGGCAAAATTTAAAGGTACAGCATTTCATTGGTATTTCCAACCCAATTAGAGTCCAGCTCAATGGGACTCACCTTGTGGCCTTTTCCCTCTTTCTTCTCTCATTGAAGGAGTGTTGGGGAGACAGGATAAAGTCGCATGTACCCTGCTGTAATGCATAAAAACTGGAGCAATAAAAATCCGAGACAACGAGAAGCCTGGATCATGTACTAGGCAAAATTGGCTTCTGGGTGGGACTGAAGCTTGGATATTATTGCTGAAACTACCTTTGGAACGTAAAGAGAATTTTCAGCATCCCTTTCAAGGTGGGAGAACAGAAATTTAAGTGCAAACAAATGGGAAACTCAAGTTGTTTGATTCATTAATCCTGTCTTTTCTATCGATGAAGGCATATCAGGGAACACATTTGTAGGTACTTGTGGTGTTGTACATTTGTTAAATCTTTATTTTTTACTGTGTGCCAGACACTCACATTCTGGGAAGACAGATAGAAGATAGATCACCATTATATATATGCCTGGATTTTCGGGATTTCCTAATTACTTTGAAAGATAATTGCTAATTGCATTTCTCATGACTCTTCAAGGTAGAAATCACTTTAAAGCAATTTTGAGGTGAAGAAACTGAGGCACAGAGAGACTATGTTACTTTCTCTGAACAACAAAGTCATGAAGATGAGATTTAAACGTGTTCTTGCTGGCTTTTAAAAAAGTGTTTTATATCTATATTATCTATACTTAATATATAATCCACAATTATAGATAATCCATATTATTTATATTTATGTCAATGGAAATATACATTATATTCTATCTACATGGAAGGCATGTAGAAATGTCTTCTAAGAATTCTGCAGTAGAGAGGTGATTACATTACTATGTGACAAACATGGTAATAGGTAAATAGGAAATCAGGATTACAAAGGAAAGACTTTTACCCAGGCTGTCTTTCCTAGACAGGTCTTGAACTGACCATTTATAACAGAGCTGTGGTATCAAATATTTATGGAAATGATGGTGTTATTCCTAGTAGGGATATTTAGAACACTATGCTAATGGTCAGTTACTGTGATGTTATCAGGATAATTGGACACCTTTCAGTACTTGGGGAAGGAAGCACTGTCTGGTATTAAAGAACACAAGTTAAGAGCCTTGTATACCTGGTATTTGAGGGGTTCATAAGGTCAAATTCATATCTCTGTTATTTCCAGGATCCACCTGATGGGATAATGTTTTGCAGCAGGAATGTTTATCTAGAATGCAATGACTCTTGGAAGTTTTAAAAACTTCCAAGGAGTAGCCAGGGCACTAAGTACTCCATAAAAAGGGAGCTCCAGATGTAAGGGGATTTATGTGATATCATTTCATGTCTTGGTACCTTGCCAAGGTCCCACTCTTCCACCTACTTTAGCGCAGAGCAGGGTCAGAAGAGGAAGTTGTAGACCCAATGTTCACAGAGCTGGAAGCAACAGGATGGAATTCTAACCGGGGTCTCAACTTTTTCGGGTTTGTCCGGGACTTTCCTCTTTTTAAGAGGGAAAATTTCAAGTCCCAGCAATCGCCTAATGCTTGCACAAGTCAGGGGAATGGGTCAGTCTAAAATCCAGGATTTGGGGGTTCTCTTTGCTCTGCCACTGGGATGCTTACGGGTTTCCTTGACTCTTCTCTTGATCGTCCTATGGGGTTTGGACACTCCTTGGAGACATGGCATCCTCCTTAACTTCCAGCCCTACCCCCAAAGTGTCTGTTCCCTTGAACTGCTCAGAGCCTCTCAGCTCCCAGCTGTTTCCTGCCCCTTTAATAGTCCGCTTGCTTTGTTTTGAGGTAGCTCTTTACCGTTGATCTGTTTGGAAAAGAGCACTTCTGAACACCCAGCCCTCTGCTGGGGGCAAACCAAAGGAAGATTTCGGCTTTCCATCCAGGCAAGCCATCTCCTGTCTATGCCCCAGGGGGAAGCACTTAAGCTCCCTAGAGCTTTTGCTTCCTCATCCAAGACAGGAGGACAACTACACTTACTCTCAATGCTGCCCTTAAGTGCAACTTAAATACAAGCTATAAAGCTGGACCTAAACCTGAAAGGTTTAGACAGCAGATGTTGGCTGTCATAATCATTGATGAGATCCTATGTTCTCTGCTTACCTCAGGCAAGAGAAGTAAGTGGAAGGAAGTAAGAGAGTTCAGTGGAAGTGAGAATCTTAAGTTGGCATGGAGATTTTGATGCCTGCTGGTTTGGCTCCTCTGGGCTGGTGATGTTGACTTAATTCTCTGCATCTTGAGTGTTTAAAAATTGAGTTTTGTGAGAAAATAGGTTGTGTGAAATAATTAGCTTTGTGACTGAATTAGTTTCAGGCCGGAAAAGAAGATTAGAACAACACGCCAGCACCCCGAATGCTGATTCCCAGGGATGTTGCTTGGTAGTCCTGGCAAGGCTGAATCAATGAATGAGTATGATGCCTGCTGAGTAAGTGACAAGGAGAACTTGGAGAGAAAAAATTGCTCTAAAAGTTAAAAATATATTCCATGCAAGTTGCTCAGAATTTTGAAATCTTCCCTATAGTAAGGCGACTTGTGAAGAAACACATTTAATAAGCAGTATAATAATGCACACGGCTCCCTTAGCTTTTCTCTGTTCTCCTTTGTTTTTGTTTTTGGCCCGCACCTGGGTCACTCAGGGCTCACTCCTGTCCCTGCTCAGGATCACTCCTGGCTGTGTTTGGAGGACCATATGTAGTGCTAAGGATAAAACATGGGCAAGACAAGAACCTTAACTCCTGTACTAACTATATCTGGCTTTCTAGGCTGTAATTCTTTTTAATTTATATCACATCTTTGCTAATGTCATTTCCATCAGAATCCCATCTGGCTCTCTATTTTGTTTTGTTTTGTTTGTTTTTTGTTTGTGTGCCACCCTATTGTTGCTCAGGGATTTCTCCTTATAGACTCAGGGGACCATATACGATATTGGGGATAGAACCCTCGTTGGCTGCATGCCACTAAACTCTGACCCTGGCTCTCCTCTTCTTGTCACTAACTGATCCCATATGTGCATCATTGCTGTTCTACCATTTTTCATTTGTTTACTTTGTTTGGTGGCACTCAGGTCTTATTCCTGAGCCTACAGTCAAGGATCACTCCTGACAGGGATTGAGAGACTGTATGGGATGTCTGGGATCAAACAGACTGTCTGAGTCAGTCGTGTGCAAAGAAAGAGCCTTACCAACTTAACTATCTCTCCACTGATTGTGTTCTTTTTTTTCTCTCTCTAACATTTAACTAGGATCTTTTCCTCACACCTTTAAGTCAAAGCTGAAGTTGTTGCTATTTATTTGGGAGTTTTTTTCTTTTTCGTTCTTTCTTTCTTTCTTTCTTTCTTTCTTTCTTTCTTTCTTTCTTTCTTTCTTTCTTTCTTTCTTTCTTTCTTTCTTTCTTTCTTTCTTTCTTTCTTTCTTTCTTTCTTTCTTTCTTTCTTTCTTTCTTTCTTTCTTTCTTTCTTCTTCTTCTTCTTCTTCTTCTTCTCTTTCTTCTTCTTTTTCCTCTTTCTTCTTCTTTTTCCTCTTTCTTCTTTTTCCTCTTTCTTCTTCTTCTTCTTCTTCTTCTTCTTCTTCTTCTTCGTCTTCTTCTTGTTCTTCTTCTTCTTCTTCTTATTATTCTTCTTTGTAATTTTCTCTTATCTCACTGGTTACCATTTTATTTCTTTGGCACTCAGGCGTTGCTCCTGACTCTATACTCAGGAATTACTCCTGGCAGACTTGGGGGACCATATAGAATGTCAGCCAAGTGCAAGGCAAATGCCCTGTCCACTGTGCTGTTGCTCTGGTCCACTGACTACCATTTTTTTTAAGTCTCTATGATATCTCTTATTTTGGAAGGTAAATATATCTATATTAAGAGTTTCCCTGATATACCCAGTTTAGAGTTCATTCTTTGGAAATCTTATTCCTTTGTGACATTCATTACTATTTAGATCTTATGACTCAAATTTTTTACCTCGGGTTGAAATATCTCTCTTGGCCTTGTATATTCAACACCTTATGAATAATATTTATTATTTCTGTTTGTTTTGGGGCCACACCCAGCAGCACTCAGAGGTTACTTCTGGCTCTGCATTCAGAAATTACTCTTGGTAGCTTTGGGGACCATATGAAATGCAGGGGATCGAACCCTGGTTGGTCGCAGACTAGGCAAACACCTTATTCACTGTGTTATCGCTCTGGACCCTAATATTCATGAGTTTTTGTGGGCTTTTAAACTTAACCTGAATTTTGCTTTTCCTTAAACTTACTTCTTATCTGTTTGGCACTCCCTTTCCCTGCTTGTTCACCACTATCACCACTAGCAACTAAGGCTGCTCCATCTTTCCAGTTATATAATATATATATATATACATATATATATATGTATATATATAGTATATATATAGTATATATATGCTATATATATACTATATATACAAAGCTTGGGGGCACCTGTGACTATTTTTGATTTCTCATCTCTAATATAAATCTGCTTTTAGTTCTACTTTGCTGTATTTCCTCAATAGCAAAGTATAGGTAATGACATCTTTAGGATTTCTAAGTAAAGATGGTATGCCTAAAACAGGTATTATTTACAGAGAAAAGTTGTATTAAAGATTTGGCTCTTTTCCAGACCTCCTTTATTTACACATTGGTTAAAATTGGCATCATTTTTCCTCTTAATGACTGTTAGCTTCTTCCTGCTTTTCCCTTTATAATTCACCATCTAGTCTCAAGTGATAGGATGGATGTCTTGTAAAGAAGAATTTGCATCTCCTACTATATCTCTTTTCCTCCACCCTCTTCAGGAAACCTTAGTTTTGTTATCTATGTCTACTGTTTTGTCTTTTGCTTTCTTTGGTTTATTTTCAAAATTTATATCCTTATATTGCACTCATGAAGGAAGTCATATAGTACTTTGTCTTTTTTCTTCAGACTTATTCACTTGGCATAATTTCTTTGAGCTCCTTACATTTTTCTGTGATGGCAAAATCTCATCTATTCTTGTAGCAACACAGTATTTATTATATAAATACACTGCATCTTCCTTATTCAAATCATCTTTTAAGGGGGCACTTTTTTAAGCTATTGAAAACAACACTGCAATAAATGTTCATATATATAATTTATATATTCATGAAATAGTTACCTTAAAATAGAACCGATGAATCATCTAGCAGGGCTATCTTTATTTTTTTATTTTTAATTTTTTCACTGAGGCCATTGTAAAGTTGTATTTACAGTTGTATTTCAGGCACAGAGTGACTGTGAGTTAGGGCCATTCTCACCACCAGTGTTGACCTCCCTCCACCAGAATTCCCAGCATTCATCTCACACTTCCACTTCCACCCGTAGCCCCCTGATTTACCAGTGCAACAGGTTCATTTTATGTTTAGATTGCTATAGCTTGGATCTCTTGATTCTATTGTCATTTACTTTGGCTTGGGTATTTAGTTCTGATCATTTTTTTTTTCACCCAGTGCACCTGAGGCCACTTGGCTCCTGGGCCCCCTCAACCTTTTCTTTCTTTTCTTTTTTCAGTTTGTAGAAAGACATAGAAATATAAGGTAAAAAAGTGATTTATGTCCCAAGGTTCTATAAAAAAGGCAAGAACCCCTATCAAAAAGATAAATAAAATAGAAAAAAGGGGTGGGTGTGGCAGGTTTTTATTTTTGTATAGGTGCAGTAAATGTTGGAGAAATTAGAAATACCTTTGGTCTGGGGCCAGAGAAATAGCATGAAGGTAAGGTATTTGCCTTGTATGCAGAAGGATGGTGGTTCAAATCCTGACATCCCATATGGTCCCCAAGCCTGCCAGGAGCTATTTCTGAGTGTAGAGCCAGGAGTAACCCCTGAGCACTGCCAGGTGTGACCCAAAAACCAACCAAATAAACAAACAAAAGAAAAATAAAAAAAAATACCCTTGGCCTAAAAGAAACAGGGTTTCTCTACCCATGAGGCATACTGTCATAAGACTGACTACAGGCTCCAGGCATGCTAATTGTCCAACCCTAAGGTCTTTCTTTATGGTCCAAGGAAAAGTTATATTCAGTGGTGGTTATTATAGTCAGTTTCCTGTAATTAGAAATCTTGGTTTATGCAGAGATCTTAGGTCAAAGCTGGGGTATCATGGAGCATCTTCTGATTTTAACTCACTGCTAGGTGGCGAGGTATCAGGTGACATATAAACTGACTCTGGAGCAAGTTGGTGCCAGGGTGGCTTTAGGGCCTTCCCTGATGGAAGTTTGATTCCTGATGCTGGTGCAGAAAACTGTGCCAGTTCTAGGGTTAGGATCTGAGATCCATGGTTGGAGGTCAATGCCTGATTAATTGAGGCCCAAGTTAAGTTCATGAAAAAATGTTCAAGGCGAAAGGCATCTTTGTACTATAAAAAACTATGGGTTTGTACATAATCACTGCCAATATCATATATAGTCCCAATTATATATTATACCTCCTTCCCTCCCTGCCATCCACCACCTTACAAATCCTCTCCTATCTTCCCACTCCCTCAACCCTGACCCATTATTTCTCCCTATTTAACGCTCTTTACCCTTGGTTCTTAACTCCTCAGGAATCTTTCCTTTGCTTTAGCAAGCTGCCACCCAGCTTCCAGAATGAAAGGACACCCTCACAGCCCCCCCATTTTTCATCCTGGCAAGAAGCTGCCCCCACGCTCCTGCTGTCTCATTCTATGCACCCTTTCCTTTTCTATCCCACCACCCCTCACTCTGAACTATTGCTTGCTATTGGATTTGGCTCCAGAAAGACTCTCAGCTTGAGGATACTACCTTATTCCTGACTTTCAAAGGTGACTTTTGAAGTAAAAATTAGATCAAAACTTCCAATAGCTTTTTGTGGCTTACAGAGAAAAAACAACTGATGTCCCTATAAATTCCTACAAAATTTTTCATGATCAGATCCCTGCTTGTTATATTTATTTATGTGTACATGTGGGGTTATTTCTGGAAGTACTCAGGAATCATGAGGTGCTGGATGGAATTAAAGCAGAAGTCCTCAAACTATGCTCCCTGGGCCACATTTAGCCCAACAAGGACATTTATCCAACTGTTTTTGCCACCACTGCCTGTCATACTTTGTAGCCAATTAGTGCTAGGCCTGCAGTGGGCATGTATGGGATATGTATCACACTCTCTGAATCCACTTCTCTCTGTCTCTCAACTCCTCCTCTCAGTCTCAGGTAGGGGTCCTCAAACTATGACCCATCAAAAGTAAACCCATAACTCCCGTTGAAATACTGGTAAGAATTTCTTTAACTTTAAATATTGCATTTGTTCCTGTTTTTTTTTTAACTTCAAAATAAGATATGTACATGATGCATAGGAATTTGTTCATAGTTTTCTTAAACTATAGTCCAGCTCTCCAACATTCTGAGGGACAGTGAACTGGCCCCCTTTTCAAAAAGTTTGAGGACTTCTGAATTAGAGTCTCTCCTATGTAAAGCAAGTGGTCTAGTCCTTTGAACAATCTCCTTGGTTCTGGTCTCTATTTCTTCTCTAACCTAATTTTTATTTCATTAACCTGATTTTCAGGTCATGCTAACTTCTTTGCTTTTATTTATTTATTTATTTATTGCTTTTTGGGCCGTACCTGGTGATGCTCAGGGGTCACTCCTGGCTATGAGCTCAGAAATCGCTTCTGGCTTGGGGGACCATATGGGACGCTGGGGGATTCCAGGTTAGCGCATGCAAGGCAAACACCCTATTGCATGCGCCACCGCTCCAGCTCCTTCTTTGTTATTCATATTTTATTTTTATTTTATTTTGGTTTTTGGGTCACACCCGGCAGTACTTAGGGGTTACTCCTGGCTCTATGCTCAGAAATTGCCTCTGGCAGGCACAGGGGACCATATGGGGTGCCGGGATTTGAACCACCGTCCTGCATTTGAAAGGCAAACACCTTACCTCCATGCTCTCTCTCTGCCCCCCCTTTTATTTTTTTATTTTATTTTTACTTTATTTTTTCCCTTCTTTGTTATTCTTAAAGAAACTCAGACATGTTTCCACTTTCCAGTTTTTGTTCTTGGAGTATTTGCGCCTCAGATATTCATTTAGCTAACCCCCTCGTTTTGTATTAATCAAGCTTACATTTACTCTCTAAACTTACTATCTAAACTTACTCTCAACATGTTTAAAGATTATTTAAAACTATCCACCTGCCATTACAAGAATGCAATTTTATCAGGGCAAGAATCGCTTTGTCTGTTTTACTTACTGAATGATCCAAAGTACCTAAAACAGGCACACTTATATAGATATTGAATGAGTGAATTGAACTGCCAAGTTGACAAGATTCAGGGGGGGAAACCAGAGCAGCAAAAGTCAAGCTTGTCTCCCCGTCTGAGATATTCTTATGATTTCTGTGGCTACAGCAAATGTTTTCCCTCCTTTCCTTTCAAACGGAGTTTCCCAAAGCTGAAGCTATTATTGCAAGCAGCAGTGGGAAAAGGGGCTCAGGAAAAGGAGCAAAGTCAGCAACTTTAGAGTGTTGGTAAGTCAGAAGCTGTGATGCTTTGTATGACTTTCATTAATCATCCTCTTCACACCACATAAACACAAGTGACGACTTTTGTCTGCACCTCCCACCTCTAGTGCTATGATATATGGCCTGAGAAGAGTCCAGGGCACTAATAGTTGAAGAGCCTCAAAAGATGAATGCACATGTCCTACCTCATGAAGGAAGAGTTAATCATAATGAAGGGAGGATGGGTCATGCAGACCTACATCGGCATCAGTCTCCCAGGCCTGGCCTGGCTGTTCTTCTCATAAACTCTAGTGGCCTGGAGCCTATTATTATATAAAAAAAGAAATGACACTTCTGTGTTGCTTTGTGACCACTTGCTTGACTTTTCGAGAAGAGGAGAGCTGAGATTTGGCAAAGACTCTTTTGCTCTTTGGTTACCACCTTTCTAATTTATAAAGGGCTCTAGGTCAAGTATATAATTATGGGCAAAAACTATGACTTAAATCCAGAGTATCTCTTTTCGAATTCTCACATGTTTGGGCAAATTGTAAATGCTTTTGGAGTTTGACTCTGATTTATGAAGTGTTGCTTTTTTGTAGCTTTATAGAACTATAGACATCACAAATGACTTAATTCTTTTTAGTTGATGCAATGCTTTCAATTCTGTAAGGCCAAAGGAGAGATTATCTATATTCTATTGATATTTTATATATAAATATAAATTATCTATATTATATAATTTTCTATTACTCAGAGATCCTGAGAATTCAGGCCATTTGTTTGGGGTCACATTAATCAGATCTAAAATAAAATTTCAGCTTTTCGTTTCCCTAAAATATCAAGAATGCCTTAGGCAATTAAATTCCATTCATTGTCATTGAAGTATAGTCCCATTTATCCGTGATAGTTCTATCTAGGGAAGATCTTACAAGCAGAAGACTGAGAGGAAGGGCATAAAGATAATAATGGACTAAAAGAGTGAAATCCAGTTGCATTTGATCACGGATTCATTTAATATGTCTTTGTGAACACCTGCTATGTTCTGTGAACCATTTAAGACGCTGCAATTTTAGGTCCCAGGGTATCTGAATCTTGAAATATCTTTGTATGGTGAGGAAGACGTTTTTCAGTTTTTCCAAAAATGAAACACCCAAAGGCCTATGAGCAAATTCGAAAGGGGTTTGTGGTAGTTCCAAGAAAACTTTGTGTATTTCATTATGCTATACCTTCATGTCCAATGTCCTCTCAATTGGCTGCCCATCTATCTCTGTTGGCCTATAAAAACTAGATGCAGATATCAAAACTTGATAAACACTTCCTTGATACATCAATGTCATACATTTAATCACTGTAGTATTATGTATTTGCAATCTATGTAATATTTATGAAATTAAACTTTTTACTCACCATGATTTACAATATTATCAATGTTAGGATTTCATGTCCACAACATTTCAACATCACAACTCCCACCAGAGTATCTTTTGTCTCTACCTATTGTCTCAGAATCTCTCCATTTTCCTCCAGTACTCTCTCTACTCCCATGTGACTGCCATGGCAAATTCAGCTCTGTAGACAAGTTCTCAGATTTTGTTGACTTTGGCCATTGGTTATTTCCTTACTAAGTTTTGTACATATGAGAGACCATTTTGTATTTGTTCCTCTCCTGGGATTACTTCATTCAGCATGATGCCCACTAGTTTCTATGTAGCAGCAAAATGCATGATTTATTATTTTCTTTTGTCAAAAAGCATTATATCGTGTATATGTTCAATCATCTATCCTTGGTTATGGATTATTTCCAGATTTTGGCGTTTGTGAATAGTGTTGCAGTGAATGTAGGAACACAAGTGGCTTGTTCTAAATAGTTTTTGAACCTTAGGAGTAGATGCTGAGAAGTAACAGTACTGGATCATATGGAAAGTCAACTCTTAGTTTTCTGAGAAAAATACATTTTGCTTTCTCAAAAGATTATGTGGTACATATACACAATGGAATATTATGCAGCTGTTAGGAGAGATAAAATCATGAAATTTTCCTATACATGGATGTACATGGAATCTATTATGCTGAGTGAAATAAGTCAGAGAGAGAGAAAGATGCAGAATGGTCTCACTCATCTATGGGTTTTAAGAAAAATGAAAAACATTCTTGCAATAATAATTTTCAGACACAAAAGAGAAAAGAGCTGGAAGTTCCAGCTCACCTCATGAAGCTCACCGCAAACAGGGGTGAGTTTAGTTAGAGAAATAACTACATTTTGAACTATCCTAATAATGAGAATGTACGAGGGAAATGGAAAGCCTGTCTAGAGTATAGGCGGGGGTGGGGTGGGGAGGAGGGAGATTTGGGACATTAGTGATGGGAATGTTGCACTGGTGATGGGTGGTGTTCTGTACATGACTGAAACCCAAGTACAATCATGTAGCTAATAAAGTTGGTTAAATAAAAAAGAAGATTAAGCCAGTTAAATTTTCCTTGGCAGTAGTGGATTTGGGTTTCTCTTTCTCTACACCCATGACAATACTATTTTTTCCTATGTGATGTGTGTGTCTTTGGTGTGAGATGATATCTCATTGTTGAGATAATGTATTTGTCTTTCTCTGGTGATTGGTGATACAGGGAATCTTTTCACACATCGATTGGGTATCTGTGTATCTTATTTGAGGTAGTTTCTGTTTAGCACTCCCCCCCCCTTTTTGATGGGCTTGATAACTTTTGTTAATATTTACAAGTATTTTATATAACTTGGATGTTAACTTTTGTCATAGATGTGGAGCGCAAATATTTTGTCCTAGTCTTTGGCTTATCTTTGCTCATTTGCCTATCATTGTTTATTTGCTCTTCAGAAGCTTCTTAACTTTATATAGTCCCATTTGCTTATCTTTGCTTCTTATTGTTTGGTCAATGCATTGAATCATTGAATATGTCCTTAGATTCAGTGTCCTAAAGGGTATTGCCTATATTTTCCTCAATAACATTTATGGATTCAGGTCTGACATTGAGGTCTTTAATACATTTTGAATTGACTTGCATTTATGTTGCAGACCTCTATTTCATACCTTACAAAAAATGAACCAATACTGATTTTTTACACTTGTGTTTCTCTTTGAAGTTCAGAGCATCCTGAAGAGATACTATTTATTTAGAAACATTTTTGGGGACCACACTTCATGATGTTCAAGGATTACTCCTGTCTGTGACTAGGGATCACTATAGTTGGGGCTCAGAAGATCATAATTGTGCCAGGGATAAAAACTGGGTTGGCTGCATGCAAGCCAAGCACCCTATCTTCTGTATTCTCCCCCTGCCTCCTCATATAGAAGTTTTTGTAAAGTATCAAAAGTACAAACCAAACAGATGACCATCATTAACATTTTAAAATACTTTATTATATTGTGATATATAACTAAATATATCAATTTCTAAAGTCTAATATCATGTGGCTTTTCTTTTTTTTTACATAGTAGATTTTCTTGTATTTTCTGATGTTTCTTAAGCTAGAAAAATTACAGAAACAAATATTATTTTTATTAGAGTACTTATCAGTAGCCAAATTTGATATCAAATTTATTTAATATCAAGTTTTAAATTGCTACTACATAGAAAACTAACACATTTTATATGTATGTACTTTGTGTACATATAGCATTTAAACAGATTTCATAAATAGATGTATATTTCTGTATGTATTATAATATGCTTTGAACATGTAATATTTTCTTATCAACATAAATGTTCCTTAAAATGGAGGTAGGACATTTGCCTTGCATGGGAGGTCATTGGTTTGGGTCCCGGCATCCCATGTGGTCCTCTGAGCCTGCCAGGAGCGATTTCTGAGCCTGGAGCCAGGAGTAGCCCCTGAGTGCTGCCAGGTGTGACCCCAAAACAAACAAACAAACAAACAAGCAAACAAAAAGCCTACTTTTAATATCTCTGAATCTCAATCATTTAAACAAATTTATATAGATGTATATTTGTGTATGTATTATAATATAGATTGAACGTGTAATATTTTCTTATCAACTTAGATGTTCCCTAAAAGCCTAACTTTTAATATCTCTGAGTCTCTTAATCAATAGATAAATCACACATTTGATTATAATTGACTCTTTGAGTGGTTTCCAGCTTTTATTTTATTGTTGTTAAATATATGCAATAATATTCCTGAACTCTTATCTGATTGCATCCTTCAGCTAAATCTCAGAAATAGTACCACTAATTTAAGACAGTGAGCACTTAAAGTGTCTAGTCCAACACAGGTATCTAGTGTTACTATCCTTCCACTCACTATGCTTTGCTTCAGTTCTACGTTCATTGGGCATGAAGAATTGTAAATATTAGTGACAGGCCCCACATAGTTATCTGAGGTCACTCAAATCTTCTTTTACAGAAAGACCATTAGTAATTTGAAGATCCACACTCAGTCTTTTATAAAAGATAAAATGAAAAGATGATATTTAAGAAAACTATTATTGGGACTGGAGTGATAACACAGCAGTAGGGCATTTGCCTTGCATGTGGCCAACCCTGGAAGGACGTGGGTTCGATCGCCGTCATCCAAGCTTGCCAGGACCGATTTCTGAGCGCAGAGCCAGCAGTAACCCCTGAGCACCACCACCACAAAAACACAAAAAATCAACCAAAGAAACAACAAAACAAAACTGTTACATAGTGACTCTGCTCGAACCCAACCAGTTCAAGTTGTGTAATATTCTGATATGAGATAACAATGAGAACAACACATCCAGGCTGCCTTGTATCAAGAAAAAGTAATGGAGGCTGGAATGATAACATAATGGATATGGGTCTGACCTGGGTTCAATCCTTGGCACCACATTTATCCCCCCCCCCCCCCAAGCCTGCCATAGGTGATTCCTTGCTGCAGAGCCAGGAGTAAGCTCTGAGAACTGCCAGGTTTGACCCAAGACAACAACAACAATAACAATAACAGCAACAACAAAACCCCACATAAACCAATAAAAAAGAAGAAAAGTTAATGAAACAAAGGAGCAAGTAATTTTGTGAAAACAGGCTCCATTCTATTTCAACTTTTCAACTTTTAACACTTGTATGTTCTGGAACCCTAATGAGTAATATTTTTTTTCACTATTTTTTTTAAATTTAACCAACTTTATTACATACATTATTGTATTTGGGTTTCAGTCATGTAAAGAACACCACCCATCACCAGTGCAACATTCCTGTCACCAATGTCCCAAATCTCCCTCCTCCCAACCCAACCCCCGCCTGTACTCTAGACAGGCTTTCTATTTCCCTCCAAGAATTTCAGAGATAAGGGCTGGGGAGATAGTTAAGGTATTTGCTTGCATCCCATCGAACCTGATCAAAATCTTGAAATCCCATATGGATCCCCAATCTTTAGGGGACTAGGGGGTCACTCCTGAGCATAGCATCAGGAATAGCCCCTAAGACCACTGGCTGTAGGCTCAACTACAACTAACAAAATGGGCGACTCAGAGGCTAACAAGTGGGACTAATTCTAGTGGAAAATAAGTGAAATTACAAATGCATCTCAATTGCTTTGCTGGATTTTACATCAAGGGGAAATGGGTGAGTGGGTGGAGGATATGGCTAATTGTAGATGACAGAAGAGGAAGTACAGGAAAGATTCAGAATAAAACTTGAGTTGGGGCTGGGAAGATGAGCAAGAATATATCGGAAATTTTATTTTCTTTCGCTTTCTCCATGACTAGTATTAGATACTTCTCTTAAAATGTTAAAGAAAAAAAAAAAAAAAGGAAAAAATGTTAAAGAAGCCCCAGGGTCAGAGCAGTAGTACAGCAGGTAGGGCTCTCGTCTTGCACTTGACTGATGCCATCCCATATTGTCCCCCAAATGTTGTAGGAATGATCTTTGAACACAGGCATAAGAGTACGCCCCGAGTACCACTGGGTGTGGTCCAAAAACCAAAAGGAAAAAAAAAACAGTTAAAAAGAATTCTCGGGCCCGGAGAGATAGCACAGCGGCGTTTGCCTTGCAAGCAGCCGATCCAGGACCAAAGGTGGTTGGTTCGAATCCCGGTGTCCCATATGGTCCCCCGTGCCTGCCAGCAGCTATTTCTGAGCAGACATCCAGGAGTAATCCCTGAGCAACGCCGGGTGTGCCCCCCCCAAAAAAAAAAGAATACTCAACATTTCTCTTTCTAGAAAGGACACTCATATTATTCATAATATACCCAGGCGTGTGTGTGTGTGTGTGTGTGTGTGTGTGTGTGTGTGTGTGTGTGTGTGATGAAGACCAATGGGGCTCTATTTTAGGAAAAAGAAGATAAGCAATTCTCAGAGAACGGGATGATACATATTAGGAATTACTTCCTCTTGCAGGATAGTAAGGTTCCTCTTTTTTCAATGTATCTGTGTCCTATAAAAATTTGGTTTTGCTAAGAAGGCAGAAAGGGAGAGAATCTCCTTCACATAAGTGCCCCTGAGGTGTGGGAGCAGATGTGAACATTAGTCTGAATGGTTTAATGAGCCAGTGTTAGGGGATCTCTCCCAGTAATTTACTAGGACATTGATAAGCCCTTCCTCATCCAGGGGTCACCTATGTGGTCACATGGGCTCTAAAGACAACATCTGAGAAGCAGGGAACAAGCAAAAATGAAAGACAGTTGTCACAGGCAATGCTGGGGAGTAAAGCAATGCTCTTTCTGGTTTTGGAGCAAAACTTATTTTTCTTACTTAAGAAACTGTTCTAACTTAGCAATCTGATTTCCCAAGACATAGCAGATTAGCTACAGAAAAATAAAAGTGTGAAGAGGAAGGGAGTAGCAGAGTTCAGCTCAGGCAAGCTGCAGATACTCCAGACATTCTGACAAGAAGCAAGGAGCAAAAAGCAGAGAAAGCGCCATAAGTGACTTTCATCTGGCATATGATGAAAAATCAGTGCGAGTCAAAGCTCACTAATTCCAGAGGCAGTTAGAGAGCAGTCAGTAATGAATCTTGGTCATTGAACAGGACTAAGGTTATGTTTAATGTTTTCAGTGTAAAGCCCATAAGCAGTGAGATGCTTTATTCCAACATGGTTGAGATTTAACTTACACTTCTTCCTTTTTCTTTTGGAAAAAAGTGGCTTGAAATCCTTCTATCTTGAAAAAGCTAGATTTATGAATTAGTACTTATCAGAAGACAGCTATTGTGAAGAGGCAAAGAGAGAGTCACTTTGTATAAGAGGTATGCAAAGGGGTGAAGGAAAGCAAGGATATTAGATATAAGCAATGCGAAGAAGTGTGTGAGAGCCTTGAGTAGGTTTCCAGGAAACACTGGTGGAATAAATGTTAATGCCCACAAAGATTAAGTCATGGGTGATGCTATGTGGAACAGGGATATCTTGCAGTATTAGGAAAGGGAGTTTAGAAGGTATATGTGGGGGCCGGAGTGATAGCTCTGCGATAGGGCTTTTGCCTTGCATGCGGCCAACCAGGAACGGGCCTGGGATGGACCTGGGGTTGATCCCAGGCATCCATATGGTCCCCAAGCCTGCCAGAATCAATTTCTGAGCACAGAACCAGGAGTAACCTCTTAATGGTGCCTTAGGGTATGACCCCTAAACAAAACAAAACAAAGCAAAAGAAGTTATATATACATTTTGTTTTGCTTTGCTTTTGGGTCATACTCAGAAATGCTCAGAGGTTACTCTTGGCTCTGCATCCAAAAATCACTTCTGATGATTTCTTTTTGGGGGGACCACATCCAGTGGCACTCAGGGGTTACTCCTGACTCTATGCTCAGAAATCGCTCCTGGCAGGTTTGGGGAACCGTATGGGATGCTGGGGATGGAACCAGGGTCTGTCCTGGGTTGGCAGCGTGCAAAGCAAATGCCCTGCTGCTGTGGTATCACTCTGACACCCACTTCTGGTCATTCTTTGGAGACCATATATGGGATTGAAACTGGACTGGAAGTTCGCAAAGCAAACACACTACCCCTTGTACTATCTCTCTAGCTCCAACATTTTAGGGAAAAAAATATTTTAACCACCACAGAGTAGAGAATGATCTATGTGTAAAATATGTTCAATTTTTTTTTCATCCTCCAAAATGACTGCTTTTTCTTCCCTTTTCCAATGGATACCATTTCTGATGGTCTGATCAACAAATAGATGAGCGGATAGCCAAATGGGTATCAGGACATGAAGGTTCATCATCTGTCGAAACTGTCCTATAGGTCAAGACTTTTTTCCCTCTGAAACTTCCTTTCATTTGAGGACTTTTCCCAAAGCTGTACTCAGAAGTTTTAGAAGTCACTCCTGGTGATACTTGGCTAATCAGGCTAGATGATTCGGTCCTAGGCCTGGGATGTGGTGCTGCTTCTATCTTGTGGCACCAAGGATCACCAGATCCACACCTAGTGGAGTTTGGTGGAATATATGGGCTGGAAATTGAACCAAGGTACAGCGCATGCAAAGCACATGCTCCGCACCAGTGCTATCTGCCCAGTGTCTGAGGTTTCCTTTTTTTGTGAGAAATGATTTGGAGAACTTAATACCTGTCCTTCCTTACCTTGGGACTTTCATGAGAAGCAAGTAAATAAGGAAGTGGGGCCAGAGCTATAGTACAGAGAGAGAGAATAGGACACTTGTCTTGTGCATTGTATACATGGTTTGATCTTTGGCAGCCTATCTCAGGAGTGATCTCTGGGTACAGAGCCAGGAGTAAGCCCTGAGTACCGAGTATGGTGTCCAGTCCCCAAAACAAACAAACCAAATAAACAAGGAACAAAGAGTGGTTTTTAATTTTTTTCTTTATTTAAACATCTTAATTACAAATATGATCGTGATTAGGTTTCAGTCATTTAAAGAACAACCCCCCCTTCACCAGTGCATCATTTCCACCACCAATGTCCCAAATCTCCCTCCATCCCACCCCACCCCCACCTGTACTCCAGACAGGCTTTCCAGTTCCCTCATTCATTCACATGATTATGGTAGTTCTCAGTGTAGTTATTTCTATAGTTGCACTCACCACTCTTTGTGGTGAGCTTCTTGAAGT
Source organism: Suncus etruscus (assembly GCF_024139225.1). Classification (NCBI taxonomy): domain Eukaryota; kingdom Metazoa; phylum Chordata; class Mammalia; order Eulipotyphla; family Soricidae; genus Suncus; species Suncus etruscus. The sequence goes on along the minus strand of NC_064866.1, from coordinate 38,153,095 downwards.
GAGCTGGGAGTTCCAGCCCTCCTCTCATTGTCTCTGAGGATTGTTGCAAACATGACTTTTATTTTTCTTAAAACCCATAGATGAGTGAGACTATTATGCATCTAGTTCTCTCTTTTATTACCATGAAAGTTATCTTCTGTTATCTCAATGTATCTTAATATTTTACTGAGATGGACAAAAAAAATCAAAAGTATGATGGTATTAATTTAATAGAATCAGAAATTCTAATTGGACCCTGGGCTGGATAATCGTTTTTTGAATCATTTTTGTTTTGTTTTTAGGCCATAACCAGCAGCGCCCAGGGGTTACTCCTGGCTCTGTACTCAGAAATCATCCCTGCTTTCTAAGGCAGGCTTGGGGGACATTATAGGATGATGGAGATCGAACCCGGGTCATCTGCATGTGAGGCAAATGCCATACTCACTATGCCATTGCTCCAGTCTTTATTATTTTGGGTTTTGAGCCACTCCCAGCAGTGCTAAGAACTGTTCCTGCCACTAAGCTGAGGGCTCGCTCCTGGTGGGCTCAGAGGGTCATATAGGGTCTTGAGGATCAAACCTGGAACAAGGAATATATATTTCTGGCCATTATACTATCCCTCACTTGTTAATTTTAAATTAGGTGGGGCACAAGGACATCCAGGTCTTTATCTGGTTTTACCATTCACATATTTTACATTATTATATAAACATTTGTCAGTGTCTGTTATCCTCAGCTTTGCATCAGTGGAAATATCATTCTTCTCAATGGCCCCATTGTTTTCTTTTCTTGTTCTTTTTTTTTTTTAACCTAGGCAAGGGGAACTTACACTACTACTAATGTTTCAGGAATTTAAGTATTGCTACATCACATGTATCACCACGTTGTCAGCGTCCTTCCACCGCTGTCTCTGGAACCTCTCATTCCCTTACCCTACTTAGTAAACTCCAAAACGGAGATGTTTCAAATGCATTTATTAGTTTATTTTAAAATGACAGGATGCCTATTTGAAAATTTGTTTTCATCAGGCCTCCTGGAAGATGACTAGATTCTTCTTCCTGCTTCTACAGTCAATCTATTGTATGTTACGTGCATTACAAGATGGAAAGAGAATGGAAAGGCACATAGGGTTTCAGAATTCAATGACAATGACTGCCAATGCAGGCCTGTGGACCACTGTTTTAAAACCTCTGGCTTAGGTTCTTCTAATGCTGGTTTGAGCAATTTGGGGCTGGATAATCTTGACTTCTCCTGGATTCACTTTCTTTTTTTTTCTTTTGTTTACTATCTTTATTTAAACACCTTGATTACAAACATGATCGTGTTTGGATTTCAGTCATGTAAAGAACACCCCCCCTTCACCAGTGCAACATTCCCATCACCAATGTCCCAAATCTCCCTCCTCCCCACCCACCCTGCCTGTACTCTAGACAGGCTTTCTATTTCCCTCATACATTATCATTGTTAGGCTAGTTCTCAATGTAGTTATTTCTCTAATTGCACTTATCACTCTTTGTGGTGAGCTTCATGAAGTGAGCTGAAACTTCCAGCTCTCCTCTCTTTTGACTCTGAAAATTATTGCAAAAATATCTTTCATTTTTCTTAAAACCCATAGATGAGTGATACCATTCCGTGTCTTTCTCTTTCTCTGACTTATATCACTCAGCATAATATATTCCACGTACATCCATCTATAGGAAAATTTCATGACTTCATCTTTCCTGACGGCTGCATAATATTCCACTATGTATATGTACCACAGTTTCTTTAGCCATTCATCTGTTGAAGGGCATCTTGGTTGTTTCCAGAGTCTTGCCGTGGTAAATAGTGCTGCAATAAATATAGGTGTAAGGAAGGGGTTTTTGTATTGTATTTTTGTGTTCCTAGGGTATATCCCTAGGAGTGGTATAGCTGGATTGTATGGGAGCTCAATTTCCAGTTTTTGGAGGAATCTCCATATCGCTTTCCATAAAGGCTGGACTAGGCGGCATTCTCGCCATCTGGATTCACTTTCTAAAAGCTTCAACCTCTATCCCTTTTGACTGAATTCATGACTGTATCTTCTGAGTTCTCTTTCTTGTGAAAGCTTCTGCTGGATTCTTGGAATGAAAGGAACTAATAGGAATCCAGTGGTGACAGAAAAGATAAACCAGTTTATTTAACCATGATTTTTTCATAACTACCTGCTGAATGCTCCCTCCTATGTTTCAACCTCCACAGATTTTGGTGGTCTGTTTTCAGCTTCCCCATTTTTGCTAGTCCCTGGGCACGCTTTTCCAGTTCTCCTAACTACCTTTATAAAAATAGTTTATTCATGAAACACACTTTTTATTTTTAGGGTGTTTTGTGGCAGGATTCTATTTAATGTATGTGTCTGTCATAAAACTTAAAAATTTCAGTTGAAGCTCATAATAATTTCTTAGAAGTTTTTTTTGTGGTTGAACTTTGAACCATAAATATCTACCCTGATATTTCAATTCTGTATAAGTTTATTATAGTGGAAAATTTTACATCCTTTGCTAAATGTCTCACCAAACCAATATTCTTCTTCTTTTCTTAAAATAACCATAAAATTAAGATTTCATGTTCATGTAAGGAAAATGTATTTTAGAACTACAGTTTGATGAGACTTGAAAAATGGATGTGCTTATTTAATTATACCAATAAAAATATCAAACATTTCCTTCAATGTGGAGCATGTTTTAATGGTCCTCTTAAGATAGCACCAAGCAAATACTGGTCTGCTTTTTCTTTTCATAGATTAATTTTATCTTTTCCAGAAATTCACAGTAACAAAATCCTACCATATTTATTTTTTTATTTGACTACTCTCACTTAGGATAATGTTTTAGAATGTATCATTAATTTATTCTTAAGTATTGGTGTACTTATCTACTAAGATTTTTTTCCCCCAGGTTTTCCCTATTATAAAAAATCTCATACAATCATTCATTCACTGGTTTTAATCATGCTTTTGTATTTTTGGGGTAAATATCTCAGAATGGAACTTTTGGGTTGAGTAGTTAGTAAGCACATGTTTTAGACTTATAGGAGAATACCAATAATTTTTCAAATTAAGTATAACACTTTTGGACTTTCCCCAGTTGTGTGTGAGAGGATCAGGTACTTCTTTTTTTTTTTTTTTTTTCCTTCAGATTTAGGATCACACCCGGCAGCAGCTAGGGGTTACTCCTGGCTCTACGCTCTGAAATCACTCCTGGCAGGCTCGGGGGACCAAATGGATGATGGGATTCGAACCACCATTCTTCTGCATGCGAGGCAAAAGCCCTACTTCCATGCTATCTCTCTGGCCCCCAGATCAGGTACTTCTTGCCAATACTTAGCATTGTTAGTATTACATAAAGGACTTGTAGTACTGATTTATTGTGATCTTCATTCTCAGTTCCACTGTAACTTTGGAACAAGCTTTCATTGACCACTTCACTCATGTTATTTTGTGTATAGTTTCATCAAAAGTTTTGCTCACTTTTTTTGACTTGATAATCTTATTCATTTTTAGTTGCAAAGTTTATTTTGAATAAAATTCCATTTTCAGATGTGGGCATTATACACTTTTATAGTCTTTTACCTTTGTAACGGTGTCTTTGGAAAGCTGAAGTATTTTATTTTGATGTAGTTTAAAATCATTGTTTTTCTGCCTTAATAATTTAATGTTTTATAACTTTAGCATTACATTTAGGTCTATTGTCCATTTCAAATTAGTTTTTGACAATGGTAGAGATAAATGTTATACAAATGAATATCCAATTGTTCTAGGATCATTTATTTGAAAAGACTACTTACCAATTATTGTATTTTTTATTCAAACACATTTTATCAGTTTCAAACACATTTATCAGTTCAAGTATTCACTTTTTTTTTTTTTTTGCTTTTTTGGGCCACACCCATTGACACTAGGGGTTACTCCTGGCTACGTGCTCAGAAATTGCTCCTGGCTTGGGGGACCATATGGGACGCTGGGGGAGCGAACCATGGTTTGTCATAGGCTAGTGTGGGCAAGGCAGACACCTTACTGCTAGTGCCAGTGCTCCGGCCCCAAGTATTCACTTTTTAACTCATGTTTTCCACAGATTTCTATACTTTCTTTAAGCTAATATTTGAGTAATGTGACTTTATAATGTTTATTAAACTCAGATATTGATAGTATCTAATTGTTTTTTTTTTTTTTTTTGGATTTGGGGTCACATCTGGTGGCACTCAGGGATTATCCCTGGCTCTGTGCTCAGAAATTACTCCTGGAAGGATCAGGGAACCATATGGGATGCTGAGGATCAAATCTGGGTAGTCTATATGCAAGAAAAATGCCCTATTTTCTGTGCTATCCCTCTGACCTCTAAGTGGGTTCTTCTTTTCCAAATTACTTTGTCTGTTTACAGGAGCTTTGAAAAGCCACATAAATTTTAAGTTGCTTTTACAGTTTCTATAAAGAAACAAGTTCCAGGTTAATGATTGGAATTGTGACCATCTCTGATCAACTTGATGGAAACAGCTATCCAAATAATATTAAATCCTCAGTTTTATAAAAGATACATATTTCACAGTGATATAACCAAATGAATATATAAATAATTCACTGAAATTTTATTTAAATTATATTTTAATAATAAATTAAAATTTTTTCAATTATTTTAATATTTAATCATAATGAAAATAATTTTAATCATTCAAAAGGGAGCCTTTTAATTGACAGAATATGTTTATATACTATGCATAATAAAAGGATTAAAACTGGTGGTAGGAAATGTGTACTTATAAAGTGTTGGAACATTGCATGAAAGAAACTCAATTATGAACAACTTTGTAACCATCCATCTCACAGTGCTTTAATTAACAAATTAAAAATAAAAATAATAAATAAAGAACTCATAATAACCAATAATAACAACAAAAACAACAACCCAGTCGAAGTGAAGAGCTTGAATTGCTTAATTAAGAAGATAGAAGGGAGGACCACAAAAATAAGAAAAACTGGGGCTGGAGAGATAGTAGAGCTGATAGGCACTTGTTTTGCATGTGACTAAGAGGGGTGCAATTTCTGGTCCCCAGGCCCACCCTGAGTGCAGCACCAGGAGTAAGCCCTGAGCACTGCCCCCAAACAAAACAAAACAAAACAAAACAAAACCCCCAATTATTCAACATCACTTATTGCCATAAAAATGCAAATTAAATCACAGTGATATCCTCTGACATGAGAATGATACTCAAAAGACTGGAAATGCCTGAGAAGAGAAAGACTAAAAACTAAATACTTGGAAACAAGTGTTGGTGACATTGTAGAGAAAAATGAATCCTAGTACATGGTTGGTGGTAATGAAATTGAAGCAGCCTATATGAAAGAAATAGGTATGTTATTTTCAAAATGTATAAAAGACAAAAATTTATGTGATCGTGGTAAAGAGAAATGATAGTTTCCAGCGCACAGGTCTTACAAATAATTTAAGGTTACCCTACATTTTTTAGTTTTAGGATATGTTTACAAATAGTATTTCTAAAATTTCACTTGCAGTTGTTTTGTTACTGCTACATAGTACAATTTCTTATTAACATTAGCAACGGTAACTTGAAATCTGTCTAAACTCGCTATGAGTTCTAGTAGCTTTTATTTTGTATCATATTTAAGATTGTCTTCACCTATGATCAGATCATTTGTAAATAGATAATTTTACTTTTTTCCTTTCTAACATATTTGCATTTTTTCCTACTTCCATTATTGCCATGCATATAATTTGTAGTAAAATGATGATTAATAATGATGGAAGTTGGGGTGAAGAGATAGTACAATGGGTAGAACTTTGTTTGCACTCAGTCAATCTGCTTTGATCTCTGCCAACAGAGCTCTTCCAGGAATGATCCCTGAACAAAAAGCCAGGAGTAAATTCTAAGCACTGTTAGGTGTTGCTCTCTAATCCCCAAAATGATGAAAGCATGCATATTTGCCTTTTTGCCAAACTTAAAGCTAAACAGCCATTTCTTATTTGGTGTGAGATTAATGTAGAGTTTCGCAAATGTTTATTATCTACTTCTGAAATTTCCCTCGATTGAGAATTTGTAATCATGAGTGGGTTTGACTTCTGCCTATGGGCATTGATTTTAAGGCCTTTCCATTTTTTATGATTATGTATTGATTAATTCTGAGTTTTAAAGACATGATTTACTAGTACAAGTAATTCGTATATCCTATATTAAGTTCCTAGAAATCCAAGATCCTTACTCCTTTGAATTCAGCTGAGCAGTACTATTTGGAGGACTTAATCTTGCAATTTTGCACCATAAAATTGTTCAACAACTTGACACAAAAGAGGCCAAGTTGAGCTAGGTACACCTTCTATATATTACCATAGCATTTAGCCCGACTTTTGGAAGAGTTCATCTTATATCAAATCATAATACTTTTAGCATTTTTCACTATATTTTAATATTCTAAGTGCTGAGACTGTGTCTTTTTTATTTGGTAATCCAAGTGCATAATAACATTAAGAAGAAAAACAGAAGTCTTGATTAGATACTTACTTTGCTTCGATTACTTTTAAACTTCCCAAGAAGTCTACTAGTGGGCCTTATTAACCTGTTTTATACACTTTTCCTCCACAAAGTCAGTGAGTTAGCTGGTAGGCCCAAACCCATGAGTAAATGAATGAGTGAATGAAAGTAAAATTTCCCTGTTTATTACAAATGGAGCAAGTGCACCTAGTAAGAGAAAAAAACACAGCTTGGAGACTGGCTTTTTGGCAAGGCATGAGGGGGTAGGAAGCACTTGCTAAAAAAAAGAAAAGGAAGTATAGACTATAAATTTACTTGACAGGATTGCATCTCTGTGGCTTAGACGTTGGCCACTTCATCTTGGCATGATTATTATATAACAGAAAGATGGAGAAATGGCCGGAAAGTGTTGCTTCCTATTACATAACTTACTATGTGCCTGACATAGTAATTCTGATAATGGGAGAATAGAAAGTATGCCTACCTACAAGTAAAAGTTTTGAATTTCTTGCAATGGAGTAAGCCTGATCTTTAGCCGTTTGGAGCGTTAGAACAGTGACTTATTTCCTCAAACAACCTCAAGCTGTCTCCTTAGTCCCATACCTCTAGTCTCTTCCCTATAGTATTAGAAATGTCTTACATTCACATTATTCATAAACACTATTAAGATCTTTTCAATTTCTAGCAAAGAACGAACTAAGAGAATTCAATTTTTGTCACGAGGTCAGATCAGCCCCTAGTATTTTTGTCTTTGGTGCTTTAGTGATAAGGAGTTGGAACATTTTTAAGAGTTCGTACTTTGTCTGCTTTGCATGTTTCAACATTCTCTATGATACAATAGGCATTGCCTGCCAGCCTGTTCAGTGACCTCTTATCATGATGCTCTGAGTCAATCCATCTTGCAGGTCAGTTAGGGTCAATCTTCAAGGCAGAATATTCTGGTCAATTCAGAATAGTGCTTTCTGTCTTTGTTATTTCCTTTGACCTACATGGGTTCTATTCAATGCCTACAATTTGTTTTATATCAGCATGCTGGTCAGGCTGGATTTGCCCATATTTTTATACCCATATTCAATTCTCTAGAAAATTCTGGTAGTTCTACTATTTCTAAATTTTTTTTATAATCTAACCACTTCTTACTCTTTTTCCAACTACCTTTCTGCTTTTCCATCTTTTACTATTACATATTTAATGTCAACGTACCACATAGAGTCTAGAGTTGATATACCCAAACTTAAAAATTTAAACATTGCCCTCCGCAGCTAAAAATCTCCCAAATGTGCTCTGTTGCATTTAGGAGATGTTACTTTCTCCCTTATGTTGACACGGTCTTTCCACATTTGACTTTATTTTCTACCTCTCTTGTTCTGAACATTTTTGCTGCCTAAATGTTCCTCAAACACACGTTAGCTAAGGTTATTTGTTGATTTTCTGGGAACTGCTTTCTCAGGAAACCGACACCACTAGTTCAGTAGCATTGATCTCACCTCAAATGTCATGTCTTCTCCTGCTGTTGAGTGAGATTGTCTCTAAATATCTATCTTGTTACACTCCATACTTTTCTTCCTAGAATTTATTTATGTCTCCATAATATTTGCCTGTTTCCATATTTTATGCCCATGCTTATATTTCTCAGGGGTTGGTGAACTACTGATTTCAAGTTGCTACTTTGGTTCTTTAAGGTTGAAGCTAAAGAGTTGTTAAACCACTAAACCTGAAAAGTCTAAAGTAATTACCTCTTGTCCCTTTGTAGAAAATGGCTGTGGGTACCTGCTCTCTCTCTTTCTCCCTTTTTCTTTGTATTCCCCTCAACCACTTGCCTATTTTGTTCACAGCTAGTTTCACAGTGGCTTTACACATATGGGCCTATGCAATAAATGTTTGTTCAACAAGTTTAATGGATGATGAAACACTGGAGGACACTGTGATTGGCTTTGATGTATAATCCATGTACTTAAGCTACTGTTCCTGTAAGCAAAATACTATGAACAATATTTATTTTAATGTGAACTGTAATATTGATATCTATATTTATTTTTAAGCCACAGCTGGTGGTGCTCAGGGGTTATCCCTGGCTCTGCACTCAGAAGTCGCTCCTGGCAGGCACGGGGGATCATATGGGATACCGAGATTCGAACCACCATATATCCTGGATCAGCTGCTTGCATGGCTAACGCCGTACTGCTATGCTATCTCTTCAGCCCCTGTTATATGAATATTTTTGAAATGAAAAGGCAATGAAACAAAATGGAATTTTATGTCTCTAGAGATGAACATTCCAAATCAGGTTCTGCCACCTAGTATTTGTATAACCTTACACAAAGTATCCCATATTTTCTGTGTAAATATTTATATCACAAAGAAAGTGATACCTACTTTTCATTATTTTAGTGAACAATTTCAATTAACATGGCCCTACTTTAGATACTTAATCAAGGTTGTGGAGAATGTCCAATAAGGTTGTGGATTGTGCTTAATTTTCTTCAAGGAATGGTAGGGTGGAGTAGGTGGAGTCACAAGTACAAATACCAACATTTTTGACAATCCAACTAACCCAACAAACAGAGACTTGTGAAGTGACCCTTTTCTTCTAGAAACTATGCTATGTTCCAGGAATGTAGAATCTATCCAAGAAGAGCTTAACAACCCTCAAATTCCTGGGCACCTCATGGTGCCACACCAAGATTTACTATGTTTGGGAAGTAGAGACAAATAAGAGACAGACCCACCCTAATCTTATAAAGGGGCCAGAAAAGTTAATCTACTCCCCCTTTAGCAGAGGGAGGTTGTAAGAACCACAGAGATATGCTAAAGTCAAATATCTAAAGAAGGGGATCTGACCACATTAGATTTATTTTTAGGTTCAGATCTAAAGGCAGAGAATATTGTCAGTAGTTTTTCTTTATATGGTCAGTCTCTAGTCTCCTTTGATTTTATTTGTATAAGGGATTTCTTTATAGATCACCTATTTCTATCTCTGTGTGTGTGTCTTGTTCATACCCAGCTATGCTCATGGATTACTTTGACTCTGTGCTCAGCTCTAACTCTTGTCAGTGCTGGGATACTTTATGTAATCCCAGCTATAGAGCCTGGTTTGGCCATGTGCAAAGCAAGCACCCTACCTGGTGTCCTATCTCTTTATTCCAGATCACTAAGTGTTTATTTTTCTTGTGAAAATAATTTAATCACCATGAGTGACCATTTATGATCGGATTTCAGGTGTATCATGTTCCAACTTCACTCCCTTCACCAGTATCCACTTCTTTCCAACAATGTCCCGGTTTTTCTTTTGACTCCCAGCCTGATTCTATGGCAGACACTTTTTTCCTTTTTCTCTTTTTCTTTTTATGTATGGTGGCTTACAGTACTATTATTGATAGATTACTATTCTTCTATTTAAAATCTTATCCTCCCTGGTTTCCATGTAGGCAAGCAGTATCTAGAAACCACCCCCTAAATTCCAGTTTTATTATAGTATAAGGGACATACAAATAATTTGTGATTATTGATAGATAACAAATTTTTGGGTCTTGTTTTGTTATTGACACATTGCTCCATTAGATAGACTCCCTTTCCTTCTGTCTTCATTCCAGGTTTGATGTATTAACTGACATATCTACATGATAACACACATGGAGATTATGGCAGAAACTCTTCATTTCATCTCTGAACTATTAGGTATATAAAATGATTTGTGCTAGTAGTTAATTTTTTTATTTAAATGCTTAGTTAATATTCTGATTACAAGTTCTAACCTAATACATAAGATATGTATATATAAAATTTATGAAATGTTTTTGAAAATATGAAAACTAGTTTATTTCTCAGTTGTTCACTGAATATCAACTCTGCATAAAATATTAAATATTAGGAAAACAATCAAAATACTACCTGCGCTTTTAGCATTTATAAGTTAGAGAAGAATATTTTGCCAGCAACTGTGGATTGTTTAAAAAGATTTTTTAAACGTTTTTACTGAGATCATGTGAATTAAAAGTCCTTTAGAGTTGGATTTCAGGCATGTAGTGACAGCTAATTAAGGCCATTCCCATCATCATAGTTGACCTCTTTTCACCAGAGTTCCCAGCATACATTCCTCTGGTAACAGGTCCATTTTGTGTTTAGAGTTTTACAGTTTTGGTCTCTTAATTCTATTGTTGTTGACCTTGCTTGGGTATTTAAAAATATTTTTTATTGAGAATAAACATAGTGTAATTCCTTTTTTGTTACAAATCATATTTTATTGAGTACATTTACAGTATTTTATTCATTCTTCAACCAAAAATATTTGTAATCTTTTTTTCTTTCTTTTTTATATTAATATCTTTATTTAAACACCTTGGTTACAGATATGATTGTAGTTGGGTTTCAGTCATGTAAAGAACACCTCCCTTCACAAGTGAAAAATTCCCACCACCAATATTCCAAATCTTCCTCTCCACCCCACCCCCACCTGTACTCTAGACAGGCTTCCCACTTCCCTCATTCATTCACATTGTTATGATAGTTCTCAGTGTAGTTATTTCTCTAAATGCACTCACCACTCTTTGTGGTGAGCTTCATGTTGTGAGCTGGACCTTTCAGCCCTCCTCTCTTTCTCTGAGGATTATTGCAAAAATTTATTTTATTTTTCTTAAAACCCATAGATGAGTGAGACTATTTTGTGTCTATCTCTCTCCCTCTGACTTACTTTACATAGCATAATAAATTCCATGTACATCCATGTATAAGAAAATGTCATGACTTCATCTCTCCTGATGGCTGCATAATATTCCATTGTGTATATGTACCACAGTTTCTTTAGCCATTCATCTGTTGAACGACATCTTGGTCATTTCCAGAGTCTGGTTATTGTAAATTGCACTGCAATAAATATAGGTGTGAGGAAGAGATTTTTCAAAGATTCTCAACAAAATCCTGGCAAATAGGATCCAATGCCTCATCAAGAAAATCATTCACTACGATCAAATAGGTTTCATCCCAGAAATGCAAGGATGGTTTAACATCCATAAAACTATCAACATAATACACAACATCAACAACAAGAAAAAATACATGATTATATCAATAGACACAGAGAAAGCATTTGATAAGGTCCAACACCCATTCTTGATAAAAACTCTCAGCAAGATGGGAATGAAAGGAACCTTTCTCAATATAGTTAAGGCCATCTACCACAAGCCAATGGCAAATATTATCCTCAATGGAGAAAAACTAAAAGCCTTTCCTCTAAATTCTGGTACAAGACAGGGCTGTTCTCTCTCACCACTGCTATTCAACATAGTACTGGAAGTGCTTGCTATAGCGATTAGGCAAGAAAAAAGATATCAAGGGAATCCAGATAGGAAAGGAACAAGTCAAGCTCTCACTGTTTGCAGATGACATGATACTCTACTTAGCAAACCCTAAAGACTCTACCAAAAAGCTTCTAGAAACAATAGACTCATATAGCAAGGTGGCAGGCTACAAAAACATAATTCTTATGTTCAAATCCTAATCCTTTGATTATTATAATATCTTTATTTAAGCACTGTGGTTACAAACATTCTAGTGGTTGGGTTTCAGTCATAAAATATACACCCTTTCACCAGTGTAATCTTCACATCACCAATGTCTCCATCTCCCTCCTCTTTCATTCATTTTTTTCTCCTCACTATACTCTGAGGCTAATGGTATTCAGGACAACTATCAATTAGACCATTGTGTTGCTTCATGTATCATTCTGTATTTATCCTTCTTTTTCTGGCTTACTTCATTAGCTTTATTCACGTTCCATCCATGTTGCTGCAAATTGCATGATGGCAACTTTCTTTACAGCTATGTAGTATTTTATTGTATATATGTATATACACACACATATATATACCACACACACACACACATATATATATATATACATATATATACACACACACAACATCTACATGATCCACTCATCTGTTGTTGGACATCTAGGTTGATTCCAAGTTTTAGCTATAGTATTTAGTGCTGCCATGAATAGCGGTGATCATACATTCTTTTGGATGAATGTTTTTCTGTTCTGTGGATAAATACCCAAAATGGGGATTGATGGGTCATATGGCAGCTCAATTTTGAGTTTAGTGAGAACACTCCATACTGTTTTACAGAGTTGTTAGATCAGGCGGTGTTCCTACCAGCAATGGAGGACAGTTTCTTTCTCATCACATCCTCGCCAACAGAGATTGTTCTCAGTAATTTTGGTATGCACCATCCTCACTGGTGTAAGATGTTATCTCATTGTTGTCTTGATTTGGATTTCCCTAAGGATAAGTGATGATGAACATTTTTTCACATGTCTGTTGGTCATCTGTTGTTCTTCCTCTGAAAAATGCCCATCCATTTTGATGGGGTTTTGGGTTTGTGGAGTTAAAATTTGTGAGTACATTGTATGTCCTAGACATCAACCCTTTATCTGATGCGTCGAGTGCAAAAATTCTCTCCCAATCAGTTAGTTGTCTTCTAATTTTAGTTCATGTTTATTTTGCCATACAGAAACTTTTTAGTTTTATTTGTTTGACGCTTTAAGTCTTGCTATTGGCATCCTATCATTGAAGACTTCTTGAGGTACAAGTTTTGGAGTGCTCTGTCTATATTTTTCTCAAAGAAATTTAGGTCTAATCTCAAGATCTTTAATGTTCTTTGAATTGATTTTTTAAGGTGTGAGATATGGATCAATCTTTAAATTCTTACACATAATTATCCAATTATTCCAACACCAATAGTTGAAGAGACTGTCTTTGTTTCATTTAATAATCTTGGCTCCTTTGTCAAAGATTAGTTGACCTTATGCTTGGGGGTTTGTCACTGGGTATTCTAATCTGTTTCATTGGTTTGAAAATCTGTCTTTGTTCCAATATCATGCTGTTTTGATTCCTATGGCTTTGTAGTAGAGCCTCAAAGTAGGTAATGAGATACCTCCCAGTTTCTTGTTTTTCATTATTGATTTACCTATCACAGGCCTTTTATGGTTCTACATGAACTTTAATTGATTGTTCCAAGTTTTTGAAGAAGTTTGTCTAAATTTGAATAGGGATTGCATATATATACATATACACATATACATATATATATACACATATACATACATATATATATATATATACTGTATAGTAGTTTAGGTAAATTGGTCATTTTGATGATATTGATTCTTCCAATCCATGAGCATTGGAATTCTCGTTTATTTCTTTAGGTCTTCAAGTTCTTTCTGAAGTATTTTGAAGTTTTCTTCATATAGGTCTCTCACTTTTATTGTTAGGTTGATTCCTAGCTACTTGATAGTTTTGAACTCTTTTAAATGGGATGGATTCTTTGATCTCTTTCTCCTCTGCTTTGTTATTTGAATAGAGAAATGCGACTGTCTTATGTATATTGACTTTGTAGCCTGTCACTTTACTGTATTGGTTTCTTGTTTCTAGGAGCTTTTTTGTGGACTCTGGGGCATTCCATGTATATCATCATGCCATCTATATGTACAGAGCCTATATTGGGAAAATAAAAAAGGAAATTCTCTTGGCCTATGAGATACAGGATGTCTCTAACCTTGAAGCACACTGTCATGAGACCAACTATAGGCTCCGGACATGTTAGTTGCCAAACCTCAATGTCTTTCTTTATGGTGCCAGGAAATATTCTGCTCAGTAGCAGGTGTCAAAGTTAGTCCTTGGTAATTAGAGATCTTGATTTTTGTGTAGATCCTAGGATGAAGCCTAGGATAGTTTTTTTTTATGGTCCCAGGAAAAGTTCTTCTTAGTCGTGGTTGTTATAGTCAGTCTTCTGTAATTAGTGATTTTGTTTTTTTCACAGATCCTAGGACAGAGTTTCTTCAATGTCATCTCACTGTTAGGTGATGAGGACAACCTGCCCTTAGATCAAGATTGGTGCTGTTTCTTCATTGTCAAGTTATCACTTGGCTCAAGTTGATACCAGAGCGATTTTAGCCCCCACCCATGGGGATTTTGATTCCTGGTGTTTGTGCTGGAAACTACCTGTTTCTAAGTTTGGGATACAGGGTTTGGGTTTGGATGGTCTATAAACGAAGTGTAAGTCAAGTCTCCAATGACAAATGTTCAGGATGAAAGATGCCCTGTTATAAAATTTATGAATTTTTATCCCTATTAAAATATAGACTATTTAAATAGTCTATTTTTAAAGATTAAAAACAGGTTGTAATAGATATACCAAGGAAATACATGTTGAAAATTTGGGGAAAGGTATTTATTTTCAAATTATGATTCTACTGCCATTACCTGCCATCTTTTTTTTGCCTCACATTCTTTCTATTGGGGCTTGGAAAGAAGGTGATTAGAAACATGTAAGCTAGGTTGCCATCTGTAAATAGAGGTGGTAGAGTTGAGGACTGGACCCTATACCCACTAACCAAACCTGAGATTATTTATTAATGCGATAAGTGGTATATCTAATTATGTAGAAGGGCAGTCTTTTATTAATTTATATAATTATTAGAAATGTCTTAAAATGTTTTCAGGGTCTAATGCAATAGTATAGAAGGTAAAGTGCTTGCCTTGCATACAGCTGACCCAGGTTTGATCCTTGGCATTCCATTTGGTCCCCCTTCCCCCCAACACAGCTAGAAATGACTACAGAGAGCCAGGTGCAACCTCTGAGCATTGCCAGGTGTGGCTCAGAAAATTAAATTTTTTTTCAAACAGTATATAATTCCACTAATATACAAACCAAACATCTGAAGAATACAAGGTAAAAATAAACTTAAATCATAAGAGAAAATAGTGGTTTGGAATAGGAATGGGGAAACTTGGGATGGGTGTACTTTATCCTCAGTATTCTAATATTTGAACAACAATGTACAAATGATGAAAGCCAATTGAGTGTCTTGTAATGTATATTGAACATGGTTTCATCATTAGGATTGTATCAGCCCTCTGTGATAAAATATTTCTATGTCATATGTGCTGAAAGAAAAATATTTTCTGTATCCACAGATATGTATATAGGTGTAAATTGACAGATTAATGACATACATATAACCATATAAACAAATTGTTAAATATATTATAATATTTAAGAAGAGTACATATAAAACTTTAAGCCTGTTAAGTAGTGCCATTCTAACTTTCACTGCCTTCTTTGTACTATTTCTGTTGCCTTGTTAGTTTGACTAAAGCATAAAATTAATATGTAATAAGAGTGATAGCACAACAAGGAGGGAACTTTTCTAGCCTGCAGCCAGCCCAGTTCAATTTCAGCATCCCATGTAGTCTCCCAAACTACCAGGCGTGATTCCTGAGCTCAGAGCCAAGAGTAACCACTGAGTACTGCCTAGTATGCCCCCTCCCAAAGTAATATAAAATGATACTGGAGGTATAGTAGAGGGCTTAGGGTGGTCAGCCTGGATTCCTTCTCTAGTACCCCTAGTACTCCTGTATACCCACCCAGAGTGATCTTTGAGTGTAGAGACAGAAATAAGCCATGATACTGCAGAAAGTGGCACCAAAACAAGAAAAACAATTGTTTTAGAGATTGTTCTAGAAGAAATCTAATAGAAAATACTCAAGAAAAGTTTTATTTTTATTTATTATTTTTCAATATAATAACTTTTTTAAATTACCATGAGATACACAAATGATTGAATTTTTTAGCTATACAATGTCCAACACCAATCCCTTCACAAATGCACATTTTCTGCTTCCAATATTCCCAGTTTCCCTCTCTCGCTCCCTCCCTCCCTCCTCCCTGCTCTCTCCTTTGCCTACCAATATGGTAATTTTTTCCTCACTGTTATTCTCTCTTCCTTTTATTCTCTTAGACATTGCGATTTTTCAATATTGTTGCTACTCAAGGGGTATCATGTATATGACTTTACATCTTTATAGCACTCAGTTCTTTTTTAGAGAAGAGTTTTATTTTGAATAGAAACATCATATTCTGCATAAAGAAAATTTCACTATTTTATCATTTGAAGTGAATATCTACATTATATATATTTGGCAATCTGGAATTGAAAAATGAATTTTTTTTGTTTTTGACCCCCCACCCAGCAATACTCCGGAGATATTTCTTACTCTGTGCTCAGGAATTGCTCCTGATAATGTTCAGGGACCACATGGGATGTGAAGGATGAAACCTGGGTTGGTCATGTGCAAGGCAAATGTCCTACCATCTAATGTTTTCATGTACCATCACTCTGGCCAAGGAAAATCAACTTATTTGGTTAGTTTCTATGCCTATACATTTCAATGTCAGTGTCCTAAAAATCCACCCTAGGTCCCTGTGCAGGTAAATATGATCATGACTTTATGATATTTACTTTTCTTCTTGCTCATTATTATTAAACTTATAAATTAATATTACTCAAGCTAAAATAAATAAACACAATGAAAGTTTCCATAAAGATCAAAAACATTTCTGGACACCAGTTTTCTTACTATTAACAACAGTTGGAATATAGGATAGTGTCTGAGTCTCTTTAGATCAGATTCATTCAATAAAATTATCTGTAATAAGAACATGTTCTATTCCAGCAATGCTTAATCTAGTAGGACATAGGTAGGTACATACTCTACAAAGCACATTAAATGTAGGTGATGTAAACTGAACTTATGATTTAATTTTAATGAATTTTAAAAATTCAGCAGGTGCATATGGTGAGTGGCTTTCAGGCTTGTACTCCACTGTTGTGTATTTTGAAAAAAATGTTTTCCTCACATGCTGTGTAATCGATTATCATAGCATCTCACACATGAGGAAATGTACATTTTTGTGGCGAATGAAGAGCCAATGCATGCCATGCTCTGGACTTTTTTCTATATCACTTTGTTAGACATAATATTAAAAAGGCTAGTATGCATGTGGAGTTTTTGTTTGTTTGTTTTTGTTTGCTTGTCTTGTTAATTAATTAGTTAATTTAACTCAGTGACACTCGGTGATGCTTGTGGTTTACTCCTAGCTCTGAAGTCAGGAATCAGTCTTGGCAGTGGCCAGGGGCCCATATGGGATACCAGTGATTGACCCCAGGTTGGCTGCATGCCAGGCAAACTTTCCCTGCCGTCCTATCTCCCTATTTGTTCTTTGAAAGAAGCATTAGTCTTAGCCTACAGACTCAACTGGAATATGAGCGGTCCACTCGGGGCTCTATGTGGTTTGGTTTCAAAAAAGGTGAGGTGAGGGTGACATTTCCCTCCCTCAATGACTTTTTGTTCCTTTGGGCTTACATTTCCATGCAGCTATTTTTGAAAACTAAATTATGTGCAGACTTGGGTCATGATCAAAGTGATCACTTAAAAATTATGGTTACATCTTTGTTTCATTTTTTTGAAATAGAGAAACAAAATTGAAGACCGTTCTAAAGCTGAGGCAGTCACCTGATTCCCTTTCAATGAAATGATACCAGGAATCACAGTGATGAGTTCTAGTCCCAATGTGACTCCAGGAGCACGCAGTGATATCTTAGTAAGAACTAGGTGAATTATAGACACAGGGATTACTTAGGAGAGCCTCAGCTGCATGGCCTAAATATTTAAGGTTAAGAAGCTCAGCGTTTATGAATTTTCATCACAATATGTGATTTCCATTATTCTTTTCATGTACTTAAACTTATCTCCTCTTGGTTAGGTAGGCAGAAGTTATTCATCTTATTTTCTTAGTAAAATTACTGACCTAGCATAGATATTTCTCACATGTGTATTCCAATGGAAAGGTGGAATGTAAGAAGGGAGCAAGGAATGAGGCGAGGTAAAAGATGGAAAAACTAGCAAGCCAGCAGGGAGAAAGTCAAGAGCATAATAGTTATCAATGAATTACTTTCCATACCTTCTATTAGGCTTTTTCCTTCCAACAATGGGTCAGAGAGATACAGATGAAAAACTTACAATTCAGAGAGGTTGAGTAACTTGGTGAAGATGACATAGGTGCTAAATGGAGTTTCTGTTCACACAGTTACTTTCACAGTCAGAATTCAGATCCCCGAATTATTGCTTCCTTTCTCAAGGCTGTTAAAAATATTGAAATCGATGTTTTTGTTAGTCAAGTACTTGTGCTCTAAGGAAGCACTATGGATGACTTGAGAAAGACAAAGTCTTAGATCAAGTCTTGCCTGCAGCCTTTTCTCTTCTTGACATTAAGTAAATCTCAGACTAAGTTCCAGGATTCCCTTTCTCATGAATATGGATTTAGGGAGGGGGAAGCTTTCTCAGCAGGTCTGGGAAGTATATTAATTTTCACAGAGCCTCCTCAGCAACTTGGAGGGGCCTGCTTCTAAACCATTTCATCTCCTCTTTTGTCTGACTTGAGAATGGACATTTTTTTTCCCCTTTAAAGATCTTCTCTCCATACCACTCCCCCTTCATCCAATTCTTTGTTGTAAATGATCAGACCAGGAGGGGAGAAGGCGCTGGCCCACCAAGCTTGGGAAAGTCCATAAAAAAAAGTGCTTTGCAGGAGGTGACCAAGCCTCGGGGTCCTCTGAACTCTGAGACCTAATCCCTTGTAATGACCGGAGTTGGGGAGTCTTTGTAAAGCTGATAAAAGGATCTGGGTCTGGGAGGAGCCTTGCCCTTCTCACCTACAGTTCTCAGAAAAACTTGGGCTGCTTTGTCAAAGGATGAAGTGGGAGAGAGCATGCTTAGCTGGAAAGATGTTGCCTGTCACAAAACTGGGAGCAGAGAGAGGCTGCAGAATTCCTTTAATTCTACTCATCACTCTATTGGGACACCCTCATACTACCACCTGGTCCTATGTAACATGTATGTCAGGAGTTGACATTTGGAGGCTACCAAGACTTGTAACAGGATCCTGGGGTCACAATCCACATCTAGAAGGTATAGAAAAAATAGTGGTTTATG
Organism: Suncus etruscus; assembly: GCF_024139225.1. Classification (NCBI taxonomy): domain Eukaryota; kingdom Metazoa; phylum Chordata; class Mammalia; order Eulipotyphla; family Soricidae; genus Suncus; species Suncus etruscus. The sequence goes on along the minus strand of NC_064866.1, from coordinate 38,133,776 downwards.
TCAAAACATTAAATGATAAATAGGAAAACAGATGTTTCCAGAAAGTGTCATCGCATGTTAAGAAAGGATTAGCAAACTATTATGTAGAACGGGATTTAAATACGCGCTTAATGTCATTGAGAACTAAAATTTGCTATCAAAATATCGGTTCTTCACAGTGTCTATTTGAAGAAATCCATCTAATCAACAGCCAATGTTTTTCATTTCTTGGGTGAAGAGAGTGAGTCCCAGAGAGGGAAACTGATTTGGTGGGAGCTGCATGGGAAGTTAATAGCAGAGCAAAGATAAAAAAAATTTGCATCTTTTTATTTATTTTTTTTTTCAAAACTCAAGGAGTCATCAGGAATTCTATAATGCAAGTCCGTCTTATTTTAGAATCTGGACTTTACGTGTGTGCCAATTGGGAGACAGTATCATTCACATCCCAGAAATGTACACATTTCTATTAATTACCTTTGAAATATTGTGAGATGTTTTTGGAGTCATTTGTCATTTTTAAGCAGAACTGAAAATTGTATTTTGTTTTATTTTTTGATTTTTGGGCCACACTCGGTGATGCTCAGGGTTTATGTCTGGCAAGTGCTCAGAAATTGCTCCTGGCTTGGGGGACCATATGGGATATGGGACGCCGGGAGATTGAACCATGTTTCTTTCGAAAACTGTATTTTTTTTAACCTAGGATCAGCATGCTGGAGAGTCACTGCTGGTGAAGGGTTAAAAGACATAGGAAGCAGTTCTGTTTCTGGCAATAGTAAAAATGGGATGAAAGATAATGACACCAAATATCTACTTTTTTAAAAATATCTTTATTTAAAACCTTGATTACAAATATGATTGTATTTGAGGTTCAGTCATGTAAAGAACACCCCCCTTCACCGGTGTAACATTCCCACCACCAATACTACTTTCTTATTAGAAAGAAATGTGATGTGGTTTCCTTAATTGTATTATCAACTGCTTTGATTTCAGAGAAATTGGTGAAATGTAGCTTCCATTTTTGTGTGACGAGTTATACTTTGTTCGGTTTGAGATTGTTAGAACTTTTCTAGAGCTTGAATAATTATGAATATAATCACATATTTATGACAATGCCCACTTCTTTCCTGATCTTTAGTAATTCTTGTAAAATTTTGAAAGAGATTATGAAGGTATGAAAACAAAAGGTTGGAAAAGACAGTTTTTCAAATCATTTGTATTTTTCAGGTAAAATGTAATTTTATCAAATGTAATTACATTTATAAAATTGTAATCAAATGTAAATTATCAAGTATTTTTAGCCCAGTATTCGTGTTTTTTAATGTGTATTTTAATGTGTATTTCTTTATTGGAGAACAGTATTGCTCCTTTGGACTTGTTCAGCAGAATAAAAGGGATATGTGTATTTCTTTATATGTATTTCCTAAGGAACAGTATTGTTAATTTACCTACATATCAAAAACTATAGAGTATAACATCATCTGAGGGATATATACTAGAATCTACCCATTTTCTCTGAGAACCCAATATTACCTTGTGGCAATATCCTCTCTTTTTCTTTTTGCATAGACCCAGTAAAATTGAAAAATATTATGAAAGAAATTCCAATCTATTTGGGATAGGAGCTCCAAAATTAATATGTTGCAGGTGGGCCTTAAATCCTGAATACTTGTCATATATGCTTGACTTCAGCTTCAGTTGCTCTGAGATCAATCATACCCCTCAACCTTTGGGTCCCATCATCAGAATTAGAGACAGGTTTTGAGCCACTCTGGCAAGGAGGGAATCCAGGGTTAAGCTTTGTGTCACCCTGGCAACAACTTGCAAATTAGAGCATGCTTTGAGATGCCCTGGCAATGACATAGGACTTGTGAGAGCCCAAGAACTCGGATGCTAGGCCTGACTATGATGGACACTATGAAAAAGAACTTTTCTTGGTTTTTTTGTTTTGTTTTGTTTTGTTTTTTGTTTTTTGGGTCACACTCAGGGGCATCCAGAGTTCCAAATGACTCTGCATTTGGAAATTGCTCCTGGCAGGCTCAGGGGACCATATGGGATGCTGGGGATCAAACCTGGGTCCATTCTGGGTCAGCTGTGTCCAAGGCAAACACCCTACCACTGTGCTATTGCTCCAGCCCCACTCTTCTTGGGATCTAGAAGAAAAACTCTCTTCGGTTAAGCAAACAGACTGTCTGAAGTCTGCAGTTGGAAGTATGACCAAATGCTTCCTGGGAAAGTTCACCCTGACCTTAGGCTAAAAGATTTATTTTTCCTTCAAACTTGAAAGTGAATCTGTCTGGGTGTAGTATTCTAGGTGAAGCATTCATTTTATTGAGTTTTGTCACTATATTAAGCTGAGAAGCTTCTGCATCTCAAAGGAAAAAATGCCTAGGACACAAAGGCCATCCACAGAATGGAAGAAGCTATTCACCCAATACCCATCAGATAAGGTGCTAATATCTAAGATATACAAGGTACTGACAGAACTAAACAAAATAAAAACATCTAATCCCATCAAAAAATGGGGAGAAGAAATGAACAGACACTTTGTCAAAGAAGAAATACAATGGCCAAAAGGGACATGAAAAAATGCTCCACATCACTAATCATCAGAGAGATGCAAATCAAAACAACAATGAAGTACCATCTCACACCACAGAGACTGGCACACATCACAAAGAACAAGAACAATCAGTGCTGGAGGGGATGTGGGGAGAAAGAAACTCTCATTCACTGCTGGTGGGAATGCCATCTAGTCCAACCTTTATGGAAAGCAATATGGAGAGTCCTCAAAAACAAACAAACAAAAAACAAAAAACAAAAACAAAAAAAACGACAACTGGAAATTGAGCTCCCATTTGATTCAGCTATACCACTCCTAAGGATATTCCCTAGGAACACAAAAATCCAATACAAAAATCCCTTCTCACACCTATATTAATTGAAGCACTTTTTACAATAGCCCGACTCTGGAAACAACCAAGGTGCCCTTCAACAGATGAATGGCTAAAGAAACTATATATACAGTCGTCAGGAGAGATGAAGTCATGAAATTTTTCTATACATGGATGTACATGTAACCTATTATGCTGAGTGAAATAAGTCAGAGGGAGAGAGAAACACACAGAATAGTCTCACTCATCTATGGGTTTTAAGAAAAATAAAGACATTGAAATAATTCCCAGAGATGAGGGCTGAAGGACCGGCTCGAGATATGAAGCTCACCACAAAGAGTGGTGAGTGCAGTTAGAGAAATAAATAAGCTGAGACTATCTTAACAACATCAGTGAGTGAGGGATGTAGAAAGCCTGTCTCAAATACAGGCAGGGGGTGGGAAGGGAAGAGATGGGGGCATTGGTGATGGGAAGGTTGCATGGTGAAGGGGGTTGTTCTTGTTATAACTGAAATCTAACTAAAATTATGTTTGTAATCATCGTGTTTAAATAAAGGAATTATTTAATAAAAAGAAGAAAGAAAGCAACCTAAAAAATAAAGCTAAAAAAAAAAAGAAGTAAGCCCTGCACAAGTCCAGGTGTGGCAAAACAAATAAAAACCAACAGAGCAATTAAAAAATAAAAATAATAAAAGTTTTATATTCTTTTTATTTCCCCAGCTTTTACTGTGACTATGCAAAACAATAATCACCTTTATAACTTCTATATGGGTTTTTTTTGTCTCTTGCAGGGAACAAAGAACACTGTCTATTTTGATTTATCTCATATTTCTGCATTTTAGTAAGGGGAGTAGTTGGGTTCATACTGGTTTTATCCCTAAATAAAGCTGGTTTCTGGTCCTCTCCTGCTTTCCTTACATTTCTAAGGTTCACCTAGGCAGAACAAGTTCCAGATAGACCCATTATCTTTGCTCCCCTCATGCATAGGAGTGGTCTTAGTACCTAATAAAAACTGAGTTTTTTTCAGGCTCTCTCTCTCTCTCTCTCTCTCTCTCTCTCTCTCTCTCTCTCTCTCTCTCTCCTTTCTCTCGACAAGGTAGAAGGCTACAAGACTACACGCTTTACCTTCCTTAGTTTGGTTTGAATTATTTCCTGTGGCGACCCCTACTCCAGACCTGCTTTCCCCAGAAGAGGGATTAGAGTATGTGGAGCTTGACTTCCCATGAAGACTGAACTTAAATCTCCTGAACTTAAATCTCCTGACATAAGGTGAAGCATGTATCTTCAAAAACTTTTTTGTTATTTATGTATCCTGCATTTGGGGCTCTTATTTGCAACTGCATTTGGGGCTCTTATTTGCAACTGATTCCTGGAGTCATGGTTCTTGTTTTTTTTCCTTTCTTTCTTTCTATCTTTTATCACGGATTTTAGCTTTGTTCCATATCGGAGTCAAACTTTGAGTGAACAAGTGTGAAGCCGGGTGGGTCTGAAGCAGGGTGGCCATGAGGGTTAAGAAAACAAGACACACAGCAAGGCCAGGGGGCTGTTGCCTCGTGGTCAGAGAACCCCGACTGTCCTCTCTATAGATAATTATTATTCAGCAATAGTTATACAAAGACGCAGATTGCAAATAGTTTCTATATTACTGCTAACTAAACCTAAGGGGGTCTTTACAAGCACATAAAAGTATATAAACTATGAGAAGGTTTAAAGTATAATTTCTGTTTTTCAAAATAATTTTTATTTTCACAGTAATATTTTAGGTACATAGTGACATTGAATCAGGGGCATTCCCACCACCAATGTTGTCCTCTCTCCACCCTGTTCCCAGCATGCATCCCATATCCCCCTCCTTTGCCCCCCGGACTGCTAGTAGAAGTGGTCCCCTCTGAGTCTAGCTTGTTGTAGATTGGGTATCGATTCTGTTGTATTTGGCTTTGGATTTGGTGCTTAATCTGATCATTTTTTAAATTTGTACTCAGTGTTCATACAACTGTTTGATCTTGGTACCCTATATTATTTCTCCCTCAATTTGTGAGGCAGAACAAGATGGTTAAAGTTTGTGATTCTGTTATTGGAGGAAAGAAAAAAAAGGGGATTTCTGACGGTTGTCTTTCCTCTGGAGAAGGGTAACAGATATGAAACTGTGATTAGAGCTCTCGCCCCAGAGCTTTTCTTGGTGGGTTTGGGTGTTCCAATAATTTTTATTATAAACCCAACCAGTTTAATCATCTGTATCTTTTCTCAGATTCCCTGGTCTCTAATTAATTGCTTTATTTTACCACATATTTTTTTCTATTATTCTACTATGTAACTTCCCAATGCAGTTCCACTCTTGTCTATCATTGCTAGTGATCAACAGTGATTCTTTCTTGCTAACAACTTTTGCACAGTTGTTCAACCTCATGGCCATTAACGGACACTGATCTTGGCACCAGTCCCAGAGGTAATCAAACTTAATTGATTGAAATCAATTATCAAGTGTCAGTCCATTGCTGGGCACACCAATTAAGCGTGGTTATATTCATAGTCATTCAGACTCTAAAAAAGAGTTGACAGTCTCAAACTGAGACAAGTATATAACTAGGGTTATAACTAATTTTCACTAATTAGGTTTTATTGGCTGGCAAAGTCAGTGCCTATTGGAAAAGGTTTTCATCATTTTTAAAAAATATTTTATTGAAACAATTGTGATCTACAAAGTCTTTTATGGTTGAATTTCAGATATGCAATGAGTCAACAGAACTTCAGATATACAATGAATCAGACACCACCAATGTCAACCTCCCTCCATCAGTGGACCCAAAGTGCATCCTATCCCACCACCCATTGCCTCCACCCTGCCAGTGTAACACGCCCCTTTCAGTTTAGATTGTTCAATTTTAGAACGCTGATTCTATTATCATTGACTTTTGTCTTGGATCTTTAGTTCTGTCTTTATTTCCCCGCCAATACAACCAAGACAATTTGGCCCCCACCCTCAATCCTTTATTCCTTTTATCTTAGTTTTTTTTAACATAATTTTTATTTTAATTGTAGTGGCTTACATATCGTTCACAGTAATATTCTAGTTACATATTTACATTGAATCAGGGGAATTCCCACCACCGAATTGTCCTCCCACAACTGCTCCCATCCTGCCTCCCATATCGTCTACTCTTCCCCCCCAGGGGCTGTTAGAATGCGTGGTCCCCTCCGTATCAAGATTATTACTTAGTGGTCTTATAACTGTTTGGTCTTGGTGCCTCCATTATTGCCCCCTCTAGTTGGGAGGTGGGGCTAGGAAGATCAAGTTATGTGGATTTGTTTGAGGAATAGAAAGGTTTTATAAAAAAAATGTGGGAATAAATGGTACAATAAAGTAATCTGTGTCCCAAGGTTCTATGAAAAGGTGGGAGCCCTGATTTGAAAAATAAGTGATAAAATAATACAATAAAAAATGGTGTGTGCATGGCAGTTTTTTTGTTTTGTTTTGTTTTGTTTTGCATAGACAAAGCAAAATATGGGGAAAATAGAAAGGAAAAACCCTTGGCCTAAAAACCAGGAAGACCTTACCCATGATGCATGCTGGCATAAGACCAACAGACAGGCTCTGGGCACACTAAGTTGTCTAACCCCCAAGTCTTTCTCTGTGGTCCCAGTAAAAGCTCTTCACAATCACGGTTGCTGTAGTTAGAGATCCTGTTTTTTGTACAGATCATATGTGGTTTCTGTCATTTTTTCAAATGAAACCATTTGCTTAGCTACTGCTCTGGTTGACAACATATCTGCTTATGATGATTAAAACTGAATCCATAAGTTTTGTGACCATAGAAGGTGAAGAAAGATGAAGAGAACATGTTGAATATGGCAGCATAGAGATCGAAAGTAACAAGAGTTCTCGAAAAATTTCCAGTAACCGAATTACCCAGCTCTGGTAACTTTGTGTGTGTGTGTGTGTGTGTGTGTGTGTGTGTGTTTTGGGTCACACCCGGTAGCGCTCAGGGGTTACTCCTGGCTTTATACTCAGAAATCGCCCCTGGCAGGCACAGGGGACCATATAGGATGCCTGGATTCGAACCACCATTCTTCTGCATGAAAGGCAAACGCCTTACCTCCATGCTATCTCTCTGGCCCCATGCTATGTTAACTTTGTTCTTCAAGGTTTCCCTTTGTGTCTGAGTCACTTGAGTTTTTCTGTTTACTTGCAGTATACTTACTGAAGAAACACAACATCGCAACTATATCTGTCTACTGTTCTAATTCCTTCCTAGGAGTCTGTAACATCCCCTTCTTGAAAAGGGAGAATGTGGAGGTGTCAAAAGCTCAAAAGAAAGAGTCTCAGGAGCTTGAACCAATTCAAAAATCTCAGGGAAAGAATTGGGAGTGAAGCTAGGAGCAGGATCTTGAAATGTGATTAAGTTAAATAAAAACAAACAAAGGAACAAACAAATGTCCAAAATAGCCAGTTTCCCTTTAGTCGCTTCTCTTTTTCGTTATGCGTAGCATCCTATTAGAAATGTATCTAGAGCATAAATTTACACCATCTATGATATTCCCTACTGATCTGTCTTCTGAGGGAACATCTACCTGGAATTGCCAAAGACATATCAGAATGCAATCTCCTATCCTTTCCTCAATGCAATTTTTTCCCCCTCTTCCACCACTAGGTCTGTGTTTAGGCAAAGCATTCCACTCTCTTAATACTTACCCTTTCATTCCATGAAACCTCTATTGTTCCTCATGCCTCTAAGTTGCTCTTGCTGCCCAACCAAAAAAAATCAATTTTCTTACTTAAAAGTTTTTTTTTTTTTTTGTGGTTTTTGGGTCACACCCGGCAGTGCTCAGGGGTTACTTCTGGCTCCGTGCTCAGAAATTGCTCCTGGCAGGCACGGGGGACCATATGGGACGCCGGGATTTGAACCGATGACCTTCTGCATGAAAGGCAAACGCCTTACCTCCATGCTATCTCCCCGGCCCTTACTTAAAAGTTTTTAAATATAATTAAAGAATTGTGGTGTACAAAGTTATTGATAGTTGAATTTTAGTCATAAAATATTTCAACATTAATATCACCACTAGACTCTTCATATTGTCATTTCTCACCCCCCCCATGAGCCTCTTCTACCCCTTGTTTGTCATCTTTATAGGCACATTCAAGTTCTGTGGTTTCAGTTTAATAATCAGGGGTCTCAAACTCAATTTACGTGGGGGCTGCAGGAAGCAAAGTCGGGATGATCCTTGAGTGCAAAGTCAGTAGTAAGCCTTGAACATTGGGGGGTCTGACCCAAACAACTAAAACAAAACAAAACAAAAAGAGAATCCTCCAGGGCAGGGCCACAAAATGTTGTAAGGAGGGCCGTCTGTGGCCCTTGGGCTGCGATTTTGAGACCCCTTGATCTCATGTTTTCAGTCTTGTTGAGACTATGCTTTGGATGTATAACTATAATATTTCCCTACTAATGTCTGTACCCCTGCTCCCCCTTTTTCATATTTTGTTCTTTGTCTTTCTCCTCCTTATATTCTTGGGTCAAGATTCTTGCTTCCCCTCTACTATCTTACATTTTCTCATCCAGTTATTTTATATACCACAGACAAGTAAGGTAATCCCTTTTTTGTCCTTTTTCTTCTGATTTATTTCACTTAACTGATATCTTTCAGTTTCAACTTGATTGCAGCAAGTTACACGATTTCATCATTATTTGCAGCTGCACAATATTCTATTGTGTATATGTACCACATCTTCATAATATGTCATTGGGCATCTAGGTTGAGCACATATGTAAGCTATTATACTCATTGCAGCAATGAATAATGCTGTACATATGCCCTTTTGAATGACTATTTTTTTAGTAATAGTTTTTATTTTGACCAAAGTGGATTACAAATATTTCACAGTAATATTTTAGGCACATATTGACATTGAATCAGAGGCATTCCCACCACCAATGCTGTCCTCCCTCCACCCTTGTTCCCAGCATGCATCTCATATCCCCCTCCTTTACCCCCTGGCTGCTACTATAAGTGGCCCCCTCTGTGTCTAGCTTATTGTGTATTGGGTATTGATTCCATTATTGAATGACTATTTTTAAGGCCTAGGTATTGATACTCAAAAGTGAAATAGATGAGCCCACTCTGGTGGCTCAAATCTAAGCTTACAAGGACTCACCATACTGTTTTTCACACGGGATGAGCCAGATAAAATTCTCACCAGTGAGATTTTTCTTATTATTTTTGATATGTGCTATTCTCACTGCTATGAGAAAAATGAGTCTGATTTATATGAATGCTAGGTACTTTCTACTTAACTCATCTAACAAAGAATTATAATAGGGTATTATAAATTTAATTTTGAGTCCCATTCCAATTCATATGTTGAAACATTAACCCCCAGTGTGACTATACTTGGAGAGAAATGCTTTTAAGAGGTAACAAAGATTACATAAAGTCATAAGGTTGTAATACTGATCTAATATAATTGATCTTATAAGAAGAATAGGTGCGTTGGAGACCAGAGGCATAAAGTCTGAAAACCTGGAAAAATTCATCCTACACCTCTTCAATTCTTTTCCTCATGTTCTACTTTTGTAATTGATGACATGTGGTTCAAGGTTTTTCTGACTTCCTACAAGCTATTGGGAAGGCAGAAGAATAGTTTATTGTTAGGTGCTGTGTGGGCTCCTGGCTTTGAGAAAAGTGAAATCTAAAACCTCTCATGGTGTGTCTGGGACCAAAGAAACAAGGTTCTGGGTTAGCTCCCAGTATGTACATACTATCTGTGTGGGTCTCCAAGACATGACCAGAAACATACCTTACAGATTATTCTGTGATAGTTCTCTTATTACTGAATGTTCTTAAAAGCTCGACAGAATTTGTACTTTCATAATCTGAATATACTCCTTATAACTCTGCAGTTATTTCCACTTTATGAATGCAGATCCAGAAATTAGAAATGTGTCTAATATTAAACAGCTTCCCTATTGTTAAATAGCCAAAAAGTGTTCATCAGAATCCAAACACCAATAGTTTCTGATTTATTTATTAGAACCCACTTATTGAACTATCATTCTATCGTATCACTTGATTACAATAGTTCTTAGAAAGAAACAATGTGTGTCCCTTTTACCCCCACCCAGTAGACACATACAGTAATGTCTGTAGGCAATTTAGGTTGGACCAATTATAATGGGAGTTTGTTACCGGCAATAGTGCTTGATGTTTAAGCTATTTTTTCATTTTTTTAAATCTTGCATAACTTGGGATAATTCTTTCTTCCTCCAAGAAGGAATAATGTAGTCCAAGATAGTATTCAAGTTGATAAAGCTTGTTTTATTCCCACAGTATAATTCAGTGTTTGGCACATAGTAAGCTCATTCAACATAGAATTACTAAACATGTATTTTTTAATTGATCTTCCCAAATTTGTACATAGCTTAATATGCCTTTATAGATATTTGTATTCTTTAATCCCAGTATGCTTCTTGATCACAGAAATTTCACTGTGTATGTTGTATTTATTTCCTGTCCAAATCTGTAACTTTGGGAAGCTGTTTCTAATTTATGCTAGTCCAAGCCTTATCTCCTGTAATTATGCTGTCTCCTGGCTTGGCCATCATCCCATAGATAGGAATTTCATTTTAAATCCTCCAGTTGCTATACTGACTTTTAAAGATTTGGCGGTTTTTGAATGTTTTCTTTCTTGTTCCTACTCTGTCATGTTGGAATTCATTGCATCACCCTATATTTTTCTAGCTTGATTACAGAGCATGGGTTTGCAGAAGGACTTAGTGCCCACTTTGAGGGATGAGCTGCCTGCTCTGGCCCACCAAAGAAATACCCCAAAGAATCAGATCCATGTCAAAACTCATTGAATGAAGAGGTTGTGACAAACCTTGGGTTCACATCCAGAATATGACATATTCTTAAACTTGGGAGATGGGGACTTAGGAAGTTGTATCCCTTGTTATAAACCAAATGGACCTTACAAATCCAACCTGATTGCATTACTGTATATCAGATTTCCTGTAGACAGCTGTTGCTCAGTCTTTCCCTGTTCCCATCCCTGTTATGTTCTGGGATTTTTATATTTTAATGATAGCCACTTAAGAGCTTTGCTCATTTCATCAATTTCTAAAATCCACATTTCAAACACATTCTGTCATAATTATGTTTGATAAAACTGCAATTGGAGAGAGCAATATTTCCATTTTATTGCCTGTTTTTATCTATAAGGCTCTTTTTAGAAAAGAGATTGAGCAGTAGAGAAGTCATTCAGAGCTATATTTTAATGAAAGGTCAATTGAATTTGACTTTCTCAAATGAACCTCAAAGTCTGATGGTAAGCATGGACTATCTCTGATCCAGTCAAATTCTTCAAAGTTTTTCAAGAACAAATGAGTATTCATATAGATTTCTTACCCTCTATTCTTCATTTTATTTTGACCTCCATGATCATGTGTCTATAGGCTCATAAAAATAAATGTGTACATAACAAGCTGAAGAAATCTCTTCATACTTCTTTTCTTACTCTTGCTTTCAGAGGTGATTTTTCCTTGAAAAATGTAATATTAGGTATATCATAAAAACAGGGAAGTTAACAAGTTATCTATAGGTTTGGAAATCGAGTTTGGACCTCTGGGAATGCCTTTACAATATTTTTAAAAATTATTCACCTCGAATTAATATTACTTAGTTAAGCAGTTAATATTAATTAATAAACAATTAATTAAGTATATGATTCATTAATCATATTAATATTTCATATTCTTGTATATTATTTGCCAATATGCCTACCAATAGGTTCTCAAGCATCCTGTCTTTCATTCTGATACATCAGGGTTGAAAACATCTTTTCCTGAGGATATTTCCTTAGATTCCTTTGGAAGTGGCTAAGATACAGAGCCTCTTTTTGATTCAACTCGCCTCTGACTTGAAGTTTCAATGAACTGATTGGCATGGCATAAGTGATGAGAATTTCTCCAAAAGAACAGATGGAAGAGTACCATTAGGGGAGAGGAAAGTGGATTGCAAAGACATAGCCAGTCACTGTCCACTTGAAATTTATGTTTGATCTTCTTGGCATTTGAATCTTAGCAATTTATCAAAATAATAGTTGGAGGAACTGTCTTCCTTTGTATTTGAACACTATATCTCACAACATTTCTGATATTTTGAAACCCATTTGCTACTGTTGGCATGATCTCTGCTCCCCAAACCTAAAGTCAACTCTTTTTAATAGGGCAGAAAAGGTGATAGGATTTTGATAACAACTTAACTTTAAATATTTACTTATGAGATAAATTTTATGAATAATATTATTCAATAACAACTATTAGTTTACTTAAATAATCTTTATTTTTCATTTTTATCTATTCATTTATCCTATTAAAAATGTTCAGAGAAGTCAAGAATGTTGCTCATGAAGAGGAGATGCCTGATTTGGGTTTAATTCTTGACACCGTTGCTGGGCATCAGCTGGAAGGATCCCTGGCAGGCTAACAAAAACAACAACAATGACAGCAATGGCAGCAACAACAATCTATTTAAATATCTTTCATGTGTAAGGACTGTAAAAGATACAAGAATAAAAGATTACTTACTTATCTCTTTATACTCATGGACTTCAAAATGGAATAAGTGACAATGAATTGCCTTAAGCCAAAGTCAACAACAGTGCAATCAAGAGACCCAAACTCTAAAAATCTAAAATTTAAAAGGGCCTATTATATTGGCAGGCTGGGGGCGGGAGGCAAAGGATCTTGTTTGGAATACACTCTGAGAACGTTGGTGGAGGGAGGTTGACACCGGTGGTGAGATTATTCCTGATTCACTGTATGACCAAAAACCATGATGAAGGACTTTACAAATCACAGTAGTTTTGAATAAAACAAAACAAAGAAACTGACTCTTCACCGACATCCAAATGGCCACAATTACTTTGTAGAATGCTAATAATTTTTATTTCCTACATATTTCTTCTTTTTTAACTGTACTCAACTTGTGATTATTCCTCTCTGTATATATAACTGCTATATATTACCTACTTGTTGAGACCATCTTCTACTCTATTCCTTTACTCTACAAAATTAGTTACAAATCAGTTGTTAAGATAACCAGGGCTTCCTTAACAAACACATGGTTGCTCACCTAAAAAACGGGGATACTTTCTTAATATTCTACAGTTTTACTTTTTAAAAGTCTCTCTGAATTTCAATCATTGGATGTCCCCATTTCAACTCCACAACCAGTGTTAGTGTCTCTTTATCAATGACTCTGGGTTCCCTCCCACCCACCAAGCTCACCTCCTTAGGAACTGCACTATTTGATTATTATGGTCTGTTCACATGTTTATAATAGTGTCTTTACTCTTTTAGTTTTCATGTATATAGCTCTACTGCATGTGTGCCCAAGGCCCTGACCCCTTACCAATATACCTTATTTTACCACCAGGCCATATTCTCTTTTTCCTCCATTCCTTTCCTTTTTAACCAAGGAGTTATTAATTATGACTTAAAAATTTTTATTGAGCTCTTATGAATTACCAAGTTACAAAGATATTCATGATTGAGTTACAGGAATACAATGGTCAAGCAGCAATTCCTTCACCAGTGTCTTTCCCTTCCATTTACTAAGGAGTTTTTAATTCTATTACATCCAAGAAAGTGAAACCTATAGATATATTTTATAAATAAGACTATATTCTAAGAGAAAACAGATTTTTTCAATAATTTTGAAAGGAAAAAGTGTTTCCTATATGTTCTAATGTACTTAAGTAACATACAACCCCCCCAAATTATGTAAGAAAATGAAATTTTAGCTAAATAGACATAGATTTAAGCTCCGATTCACTTGCTATCTATAATGATTCTTAATCTCCTTACACCCTAGTTTTTCCTCCCCCACCCCCAAATAGAGCCACAATATATTGGTGGGGAACTTCACATTATGTATATCTGAAATATTTACCATAGCACTTGGAACAGCAGGGTTGATAGTGGTTGCTCATTTCTTTTTCTTTTAAATATAATAATTTTTATTTTGACCAAAGTGTATTACATATCTTTCATAGTAATATTTTAGGTACATATTGACATTGAATCCAAGAATTCCCACCACCAAAGTTGTCCGCCCTCCATCCCTGTTCCCAGTATGCATCCCATATCCTCCTTACCCCCCCCCCCCACCAACCTGCTACTATAAGTGGTCCCCTCTGTGTCTAGCTTGTTGTGGTTGCTCAGTTCTTATATATATTTTTCCTCTTTTTTCATCCTTTAACCAATATAATTTATTGTCTACATAAGAATGGATCATAGAATCTTGTCAGGGAGTATAAAATCTCTGAAGGGGTTTTAAAGTGTATTTTAATGCTGCCATTTATTTTATCACATAAATAGCTATATTATTTTAAAAAGGCCTTTCAAATATATTTGCAGTCTGTATATTTTTTTATTATTGATAACATAGGTTACCACAGAATGATTATAAAAAACGAGCTATTCTCTTCTTAAGCAATGTTTATTTGAAGAGTGGGAGCTCTCAATGCCCTAGTTTATGCTGTAGTGGTTTGTAATGAAACCAGACCAACAAAGAATCGCTTTTGTCACCAAATGTAATGAAGGAAAACAGGTTTTATTTGGCAAACTCTATGAGCTCTGGACTATGCTATGTACTTTTTGCCTTCACATATATTTTTAATCCTCTCTAGTAAAATATTCAGAATTCTTGGACCTCAATTTCAAGGGAAGAATAAGATATTACTGTTGTTTTTGTAAGCCTTTTGGTTTCATCACTGGTCTCGTTAGCAGTTGTTGTAGGCAATCTCTCCAAAAAGCCAGGCATAGCAATTGGTAATGCTTCACACATCATGGGCAGATGAGGTTACAATTTGTTTCCTGTGTCCATTCTAAAGAATTCCAATCTCGATATCGCCTTTTTATTCAGACTTTCACATGTATGTTTCTTTTCATAAACTCTGAATTTAAATAAATTTCTGAAATTATATTGTTATCAAAATTCTATACTTTCATAAGCTCTACTTTTAAGTTTAGTTTCTACTATCTTTCAATAAGCAAGACAAATTCCATAAATTTAGATGAGCTAAAATTCCATGGCTCCTATAACCATATATAAGTTTGATAAATCCATCCTCATTCTCTCTGTTTTCTCTACCAGAGTTTTGATCTGTGACTACTGTTGTACCTCATTGACTGTTGTAATAGTAGGAGATGTTTGAGAACTACAAACTAAATGTTGTTTTGGTTTTTATATATGTACATAATTAATCCTAAAAATATATTTGGAGGTATTAATTGATTTTAATTAAAAAATAACATAATTAAGATATTAATTAAATTCAGGAACTCTCATTGTAGACTTTATATTTTAGAGGACTACCTCTATTTATAACTCTAACTTAAATCCAAGTCTGTATCCTAAATGATTTTCCTGCATTTATTCATGGGTTCCTAGGAATCATTAGTCCACAGTTTGTTCCAAGCTCATATGTGATCATATCTTTCTGCTTGAAACTCCCCATGTCACTGCTCTTTGTTAGTCCAGTCCAAAATGATTGATCTGGTCTTCAAGACACTCTATGTTCAGTTTTGTTACCCTTCCAGACTCTTCTTGCTATGGCCAGTCTTCTTACATTCAACTGTCTACATGCTGGATTGTGTGGACTCCTTCTCTGCCACAAGGACCTTTAGAAGCTATCTTCCACTTGAATTGCTGAGTTCTCTTCTTGTAGTTTATTGTTCTGGAAATCACATTCTATTGTAAGATGTTTCTCTAATCTTGTATATTGATGAGTCTTCTCATTTTATTTATAACTCTAGTTTTCTTCCATTTTATCATTTTTAGTCTTCTTATAACCTCTACTCACACCTCAGGAATCTACCAGTAGTTCTTGGGTACCTCAGTAACATCTATTCATTTTCAACTGGGAAACTATTCCCTGATTCCCTGGTTAAGGAAGCCAACAGTTTAAATTAATACTCTTCATAATTATTACAGTCAAATTCTAGTCTCAAATCTTTTGCTGGCAATAGATTCTTATTTTTCAGAAATTTGAGTAATGTGTCTAAACTTCAAACTCAAAATGTCCAAACCGACGTCCATTATGTTCTTTTATAAACTGCCAACTGCTGTTTTTTCCACCATCATCTCAGTCATCCACTCAATCATCTTTATGCTCCAGGTCAACTTTAACCTTCTTTTCATTTGGTAGGCTTCTGAATCCTGTCAAATCAATCTTGAAAGTGCTTATTGAATGTGCTTTATCAAGTCTATTCCAATTACCCCTTACTTGATTTAGATATGTATTATCTCACATCTGAAATATTGTAAAAACTATATGGTTTGCCTCCTGGTTCATGATGCTTTCTCACTACCCTTGTAGGAGAAATTAAATAAAAGGCTTAATTTTGTGTGAATAATGTAACTAAGGAGCAGAAGCACCCCACTAGAGGAGAAGTGACATTAATGGACTATTAGCAACTCAATGACAAATCCCTTGATTTAGTCCCAGTTACTCCACAGAACCCTAAAATTTCTATGCCGAGAAATGCAACAACAGGTGGTAAAACAGCAGGGACAGTGGCTGCCACTATAACCTTCCTACAATAAACCTTCAGCATTTATAACATTTCAAAACTTGGAATAAAGTCAAACATTAATTGCATTTTATTTAATGTGCACTAATCTGAAAGTCATCTTTCATATTGTAGCAGAGTAAAAAATGACTAAGCCTTCTTAACAAAACTTAGATTTTTTTTGTGGGACTGCTTCCCCATTGGTAAACATAGTATAAGAATTATAAATAAGGAGCACTTCTTCAGGAGGGCCAGAGGTTGGTTACTACATTCAATTAAATCCAATGAATTTTCCACTAGGACTTTAAATCTCAAAGCGTAAAGCATGCATGGATCAAAATATTGGGAACTCATTTCATTTCTTGGAAGTATTTGAACGGGAGGTTAGTTGTCCTTTCAAGTGACTATAAGTAAATATGATCTGATTCCTATCCTGGTATTGTTCTTTTTTAAGCTTGGCTTTTCAGTTTCTATACATGTTTATTTTTTGAACCTCTAAAAATACCTTTCAATGAATTATTCTTTGTTTCTCTTGTTTCTTGACATCTATCTCTTTCTTTTCTTTCTGTTTTACATTTTTTAAAACATATTTTTTTTTTGGTCAGGGTCAGTGTTAGTGCAGTAGTAGGGTGTTTGCCTTGCACACAGCTAACCCAGGCAGGATCTTAGTTTGATCCCCAGCATCCCATATGGCCTCCAAGCCAGGAGTGATTTCTGAGCACATAGCCTGGAGTAAACCCTGAGCATTACAGGGTGTGTCCCCAAAACAAAGAAAACTAAAACATTTTTGTCTTGATATATATATATATATATATATATATATATATATATATATATATATAAATTTCTAAACCTTGCAATGATAAAATTCCAACTGTATGGTGTAATCATTTCACAAAAATATTAAAAAAATGTTTTTATTGAGGCCATTGTGAATTACAAGTCCTTCATAATTGGATTTCTGGCATAAAGTGACAGTGAGTTAGGACTACTCCTACCACCAGTGTTGACCTTCTTCCAACCAAATTTTCCAGTGTGCATCCTATACACTCCACCCATACCACCCTGGCCTTCCAGTATAACAGATCCATTTTAAGTTTAGGTTGTTATAGTTTGGGTCTCTTCATTCTGTTGTCACTGACTTTGGCTTGGGTATTTAGTTCTGACTTTTTTTTTGTCCACTAATGCATCTGATACCACTTGGCCCCTGTGCCCCATACTTGTTCTTTCTTTTCTCAATTTGTAGAAAGACTCAGATATATGAGGAAAATAAAGTTATTAATATCCCAAGGGTCTATGAGAAAGGTAAGAGTCCCTATCTAGGAGATACAAATAAAATAAAAAATGTGAGGGGACAGAATTTTTTGCTTTCTGCCTAGGTGCAGCAAACATTGGGGGGAAACAGAAAGGAAATAACCTTGGCCTAAAAAATAAAACTAGGTGTCTCTACCCATGAAGCATCCTGTTTTAAGACCAACTAAAGGCTCCAGACATATTACTTGTCCAACCCCAAGGTCTTTCTTCATGGTCCCAGGAAAAAGTGCTACTCTTGCAGTTGTCACAGTCAGGCTTCTATTATTAGAGATCTTGGTTTTTGCACAAATCCTATGTTAAAGCAGGGGTGTCATACAACGTCTTCTGATTTCATCTCATCTTAGGTGGCAAGGCAGGGAAACGTACCCTGAAAGCAAATTGTTGCTATTTTCTGGTCATCAAGTTGTCATATGAGCCTACTCTGGAGCAAGTTGGTGCCAGGGCGGCATTAGGGACTCCCCAGGTGGAAGTTTGATTTCTGGTGTTGGTGCAGAAAACTGTGCCAGTTTCAAGGATGGGATCCTAGTATTGGAGTTGGACTATCAATATCCAGTCATCTAAGTCCTACGTAGAGTCACTATTATGAGGGTTCAGGGGGAAAGGCACCCCTGTACTATAAAATTTATGAGTTTGTATCTCTATTGGTTAAGAACCTCTTTCTATATGTAAGAATTTCCCATTTTAATGTGACTCTACCGAAAGGAACAATGACACATGATACCACTGGTGTATATGGGGGTAAAAATAACAAGCTAAACCATCTCTATACCCTGGTTCTAACCTGATCTCAGATACCAAGAAAGACGTATTTACTAGAATTTCCTACTAAGCAGATCCAAAAAAGGGATGGGGGAAGCTACCTCTTCATATGGAAATATTCACTAAGAATTATAACTATTAAGGAAATACATCTACATAAATATCTAAAGAAATATAGATATACCCTTTAAGTCTTTTATTTATTTATTTTGTTTTTTTAGCCACACTCACAGATGCTCAGGGGGTTACTCCCGTCTATGCGCTCAGAAATCGTTCCTGACTTGGGGGACCATATGAGAGACCATGGGATTGAACCGTGGTCTATCCTAGGCCAGAACATGCAAGGCAGACACCTTACCACTTGTGCCACTGCTCCGGCCCCATATCCATTAAGTCTTTTAGATAGTCTGTGTGGGGGTATAAATTATAAAGCACAGTTTTATCCTGCTCTATGGTCTTGTGGAGTCTGAGAAATGATTCACAGAAGTCAGAGATCAGGTAGTGTCCTCAAGCTGAGGGTCTCTCCAGAGCAGAATCCGGTAGCAAACAACAGTCCACAGTAAGGGAGGTGGAAGAAAATGGGTTGCATATGATGAGTCAGAAGCTTCTTCTTGGGTCCAGACAAGGCGGGTGGGAGAGTGTCCTTTCGTTTTGGAAGCCAGGTGGCAGCTTGCTATGGCAGGCAGAAGGTTCCCATCTCTGAAGAGTTATGAACTGAGGGTAAAGCAGGTTAAATAGGGAGAGATAATGGGTCAGGGTTGAGAGGGTGAGAGGATTAAAGAGGATTTGTAACTGCTAATCAGGGGAGGGGAAAAAGAAGGAGCACATTTGACAGACATAGAGGTGTCCACCACCTATACACTCACACACACCCATATAGATATTAAAGATCAATATGTAGAAAACCTATTTTTATAAAGATAAAAAATTAAGATCTATTTATAATTTTTCTCATGTAAAAGGGTGGTGGTAGTGGCAAAATCTGGACCTGAAAGGAAATTGCATCATTTCTAGTCTAGTATTCCTTATAGCACAGTGGTTCAAGAATGATCCTTAGACATACATTTCTTAGTTGGCTTGAAAACTTCATTCTTACATAGACTTATTAATATGATTTATTAATTTTGCTCCATTTTTTTCTTGCAAACTTGGTATAATTTTAATACCTACTCTATATAGTGATTACATGGCCTATACTGCTGACTATTGCACATATAACATATGGGGATATAGTAGCTAGTACATGGTAAAAGATCATTGCAAATAATTGACATAGCTATAATTTCTACTGTACCCACTAACCACTTAGTAATATATTGGTGCCATTTTAAATGTCTTAAAAAGTGGCATTGGCCAGGTATTTTTAAGTTAAGGAAGTCTCCACCAATTATCAGGAAGAGTTTTTGTGATGTGGTAGCTGTTATTTTCTTCTTTTTTTTAACTATGAAAATATATTATTTAAAAGGTCAATTATCTTATTTTTTTCTAACCAATGCAAAGAACATCAAAGTATAGAATGTTTGACAAGAGGACCAGTTGGTTTCATTCACGGGCACATTATGAATTGTTCATTTTTTGACAGGAGGAACAATTCATTACATTTTGTTTATGTAGCACCTCCCAAGGGTTCATTTCTAAGTGATTCACAAAAAGCTTGTTCTCACTGGAACACACTTGTCCCTCTGGGTTCCCAGGGACTGAAGATCATGTGTGCAAATAAAATAAACTCACCCTGAAGGCCGATAATTTAGATTAATAAAGAGCTATGTTTATATAACTCTATTAACAAAATTCTAACATGCCAAGTTGAACCCAATTTTCTCAGGCTGTACAATAATTTCTAAACGAGACTTGGTGAAGTATGGTCGTTTACTGATTTACAAAGTAAGGACAAAGTTGTCAGGGATCTCAAAACCTTGGGACTATTTTGGTGACGCCTTTTTCTTAGTAACCATGCAAAAGATTCAGCAGCTTGGATGGGAAGATTCTGTAACTTGGGAATTAATGCAGATCCTCCATTCTGAAAGATTCTGTATCATAGGAATTAATAAATATTACATTTATTGATCATTTCATCTTTCCATCATCCCTTTATTTACATGCCTATCTGAAAACAATAACAACAGAATCTCAGGTGTATGCTAATATTACCACCTTAACTCTTTAATTAATCATTTAGAAATAGCTCCTCCAAAGGGAGAGTGAGGAAAGAAAAACACCTAAGAGAGACCCTTATGTTTTTAACACTGATTGATAGCAACTGTGTGAGTTAAGAAGGGTTTAGCTCAGTCCTGTCTTTCATAATGAAAGAATATCTAGATCAGCTTTTAGACTTCCCCACGAGAAGGGTACTCCACTTAACTGAGTAGATTTATGTATCAAATATGATGTGAGAGTTTTTCATTCTATAATTCTACTGTATTGACTGGAGAATGCTGTAAAAGTGATGCGTTTTTGTGTCTGTGTACCTATATGACAAATAAAAAACAGAGGCACAGGAAAATTACAAAATGTTAATGTTTATATGAAGTGATATGTGTGTATAAAATCTACAATATTCCTATGATCTCATGCTCCCTCCCTAATGATCACATAGGGTTCAGGTCCTTACCCTCTGTCAACTGTTGACAACTCTGTAAACTTCAGTTGGCATACATACTGTTCGTTCTTTTCCTCTTTCCTTTCTGTTGACACACATCCATCCTTTCCTTTCCTTTCCTTTCCTTTCCTTTCCTTTCCTTTCCTTTCCTTTCCTTTCCTTTCCTTTCCTTTCCTTTCCTTTCCTTTCCTTTCCTTTCCTTTCCTTTCCTTTCCTTTCCTTTCCTTTCCTTTCCTCTTTCCTCTCCTTTCCTCTTTCTTTTCCCTTTCTTTCCTATTTCCTTTTCTTTCCTTTCCTTTCCTTCCCTTTCTTTCCCCTTTTGTCCTCTTTTCCTTCCCTTCCCTTTCATTTCCTTCCCTTCTCTTCTCTTCATTTCCTTTTCATTGCCTTCCTCCCTTCTCTTGCCTTCCTACTTCCCTTTCCCTTCTCCGAACTTTTCTTTCCTTTCCCTTTCCTTCCTCTTTTCCATTCCTTCTCTTCTCTTCTCTTCTCTTCTCTTCTCTTCTCTTCTCTTCTCTTCTCTTCTCTTCTCTTCTCTTCTCTTCTCTTCTCTTCTCTTCTCTTCTCTTCTCTTCTTTTTTTTTTTTTTGGTTTTTCGGGCCACACCCGTTAGATGCTCAGGGGTCACTCCTGGCTATACGCTCAGAAATTGCCCCTGGCTTGGGGGGACCATATGGGACGCCGGGGGATCGAACTGTGGTCCTTTCCTTGGCTAGCGCTTGCAAGGCAGACACCTTACCTCTAGCGCCACCTCGCCGGCCCCTCTTCTCTTCTCTTCTCTTCTCTTCTCTTCTCTTCTCTTCTCTTCTCTTCTCTTCTCTTCTCTTCTCTTCTCTTCTCTTCTCTTCTCTTCTCCTTCCCCTCCTCTCCTCTCCTCTCCTCTCCTCTCCTCTCCTCTCCTCTCCTCTTCTCTTCTCTTCTCTTCTCTTCTCTTCTCTTCTCTTCTCTTCTCTTCTCTTCTCTTCTCTTCTCTTCTCTTCTCTTCTCTTCTCTTCTCTTCTCTTCTCTTCTCTTCTCTTCTCTTCTCCTTCCCCTCCTCTCCTCTCCTCTCCTCTCCTCTCCTCTCCTCTCCTCTCCTCTCCTCTCCTCTCCTCTCCTCTCCTCTCCTCTTCTCTCCTCTTCTCTTCTCTTCTCTTCTCTCCTCTTCTCTTCTCTTCTCTTCTCTTCTCTTCTCTTCTCTTCTCTTCTCTTCTCTTCTCTTCTCTCCTCTCCTCTCCTCTCCTCTCCTCTCCTCTCCTCTCCTCTCCTCTCCTCTCCTCTCCTCTCCTCTCCTCTCCTCTCCTCTCCTCTCCTCTCCTCTCCTCTCCTCTCCTCTCCTCTCCTCTTCTCTTCTCTTCTCTTCTCTTCTCTTCTCTTCTCTTCTCTTCTCTTCTCTTCTCTTCTCTTCTCTTCTCTTCTCTTCTCTTCTCTTCTCTTCTCTTCTCTTCTCCTCTCCTCTCCTCTCTTCTTCTCTCTCCTCTCCTCCGCACTTCTTCCAACCCCTTCTTTTCCCTCCCTTCTCCTCTCCTCTCTTCTCTTCTTATCTTCTCCTCCTTTCCCTTCTCTTGCTTTCCCTTGCCTTCCCTTTATTTCCTTTTCCTTGCCTTCCTCTTTTCCTTTCCTTGCCTTCCCTTCATTTCCTTTCCCTTGCCTTCCTCATCCCCTTTCCTTCCCTCCCCTTTCTGTATACTTGCTTCAGACCACTTGCCTTTTTTTTTTTGTTGTTGTTTATTGTGGTTTGGGGCCATACCCAGCAGCACTCAGGGGTTACTCCTGGTTATGTGCTCAGAAATCACTCCTGGCTCAAGGGACCATATGGGATGCCGGAAATTGTACCCAGCCTCATCTTGGGTTAGCCACTTGCAAAGTAAATGCCCTACCGCTGTGCTATCACTTGGCCACTGACCCACTTGACTTTAAATCCCTTTTCTATAGAGGTAATTTTAGAGATGTACTGTGCCTTGAACAACATCCCTTCTCTTAATTAAGATACTTTGTGGTCTCGCTTGAAGTATCCTCTTCTTATGTAATGTGTTCCATGTAAATGCAATATACTATATCTTGTATTCTAGTCAAAATTAATTAAGGTAGTTATAACTATACCACTAGTTTAAATTAAGTTATGGAACATTAAATAGACCAAGAATGTCCTAGTATTCATGAAGATATTACACACTAATTATTATACTAAATACTATATAATACATATATGTGTGTACTTACATCCCTACAGAGTAGAATAAACTGAGTCATCAATCACATTTCTCTCTCTATTGTCATAATATCTCTATTGTACATATTTTTCTTGCTTATTGTGTCATGAGTTTTCCATGCATTTGTCACTATTTCAGAGTCTGAGTCCTTTAAAATTTTTTATTCAGAAAATGGTTACAGGACCAAATGGGTGCTCATAATATTACTTAAATAAGTACATGGATACAGAATTCCGGGTGTTGTCTTCCTTTGGCCTTATGTTGCTTCTTCAGTGACCCATCTGAGTAGCAATCTCATCCCTCATTAAATTCTAGAGTAGTACACAGTTCTTATTAACTAGTAGTGCTACTACTAGTTGTACTTTAATCTAAGTGAACATATTAGGTACTTAAAACTTGACTCTTGGAAGAGGAAGGAAATAGGGGCATTGGAAGGAAGATTTCCCTGGTGAAGGGGAGTGTACTTTTTGTGACTGAAACCCAATTACAAACATTATTTGTAACCACGGTGCTTAAATAAACATTAATAAAAAACTTGTTTCTTGGAAGTAAGAATGAATATATGACATACTTTAGGGGTTTATCTTTTTTTCTTTGTTTATTTTTTGGGCCACACCTAGTAAGCTCAGGGGTTACTCCTGGCTATGAGCTCAGAAATCTCTCCTGGCTTGGGGGACCATATGGGACGCCTGAGTCCTAGGTTGGCATGTGCAAGGCAAATGTCCTATCGCTTGAGCCACCGCTCTGGCCCCAGGGGTATATTTTCATGCTGAATATTGTCTGAAAAATCTTCTATAATTTATTCTTCCACAGATCCTAGGAGGTAGTTTTAATATTTTACTTTTAGAGAAAAAGAAACTTAAATTTGGACAGACTAAGATACTTCCTGAAATTCCATAATTAGTGTTCTGGAGAGCTAGTGTTTGAACCAAGGCCTGTCTTAATCACTGCAACCCTAAAATAGTTCCAGTTTTTTAAAAACTGAACTATGTGTCTGGATGATTCGATAATTATTTAACTTGATATCATTTAGTTTTGTATGCTTCTAGCATCTCTAAAACACTTTCATTGTTTCGGTGAAGGAAATTTAAAACTTGTTGGACACGAGTTTATTATTTCTGTATTTTTACATGGTTAGAAAACAAATTTCTTAAGCAATGAGGCAGACTTTTCATTTTCTAGGCAGGACTATGTGTTGGTCAGTATGGTGCTGATGAGGGAGTTTCCATGGGATGTCAGTTCTCTCTACAAGCTCCTATCTGTCTGTGACCACCATCAATACAGCCCTTTAAGCAGATCTGTACATTCAGGGGCCGGCTGGAGAGGCACGTGCCATGAAGCACCTCCTCCCCAATAATCAAACTCTTGTAAGCTGTGTTGAATGAGATTCTTTCTCCCGGGAGAAGTATATATTTGTTTGTTGGCATGGTCCTAATGACTTAAAGAAAAATGCCGGAAACCAACACTGCACTCTTCCCTAAAGGGAACATTGGTCCTTTGTTCAAGAAATGCATTTGCAGAACGGCTTCTGAGTAAGTCATTGGAATTCCTCATGGTTTAGATGTCTTTGTAAGTTTCTGGCATTGAAGAAGCGAGGGTTTTCTTTTGCCTTTTTTTCCCTCTTCAATGAATCTAACATTGTTTTAGATACACCCTCACTCAATTTTGATAAACCAACAACTCACAAAGCCAACCAGAGTAGAAAGGGTAGGAACATGAAACTCCGTTTAGAGTTTAAATGTTAGAAATGTAGGAATTGAACTCGAAGCTCAATGTTTTCTTACATTCTTTTTTTTTTTTTTGTCCAGGAACAGCATTACATCTCTTGTAGCAACTACCAGTGTTGCTCAATATTATACATTATTTAAGAATATTTTTCTTGCCAACTTTACAAAGTCTGCCTTTTAAAAAATTGTATATGTGTGCATGCGTGTAAAGTTCTCACCTGACTTGCTGGGGACCCTGACTTGTTGGGGATTAAACCTTCCATATGCAAGGCAGATCTCACTTCATTGCATAATCATTGCAAATCTTATGTTAGTTTTATTTGTGAAAAGCAGTGTATAACTGTTATAAAATCTGTGTGTATGTGTGTATGTGTGTGTGTGTGTGTGTGTGTGTGTGTGTGTGTGTGTTGGGACTACACTACTACTCATGTCTACCACTTAGTCATTTCCTTAGCTCCATCATTTACCTTTTTCTTTTATTCATAGGGTTAATGAGGCAATATGGGAGAGCCTGGGAAACATAGGAATTCAAGCTGAAAAAGAGATTATAATGCTGTTTTCATTGCCTTCTATTTGTAATACAGAGGAAATACTTCCTTTGTTTTGAACATCATTTTCAAAATGGGAGATCTGCAAAATGGGAGAATATGGTTATTTACAGAGTTGTGATAGGATTAAAAAGAATAAAATGAATGGCTTCACACACACACACAAAAAAAAAAACATCCTAAAGGTATCTGACAAAAACCTTTAACCTCACTCACCAGTTTGAAAGATTTGCTGAGTGGCAACAAAGTGAACAGAGATTTATTGCTTTGCTAGGGCTGCTGCCCTAATAACAGACTAGATAGTACCATGGGACAACCAGGGAGAAAATTATTATCTATAAGCCAAGGAAAGAGGCTGCAGAAGAAACCAACCCTGCTGACACCTTGATCTTGGTCTTTTGCCTTCATAGTGATTCCTCAGACTGTGTCTGTGTTCTGATCTCCCCTATAAGAATACCAGTCATGTTGTATTAGAATCTAATACAATGACCTCAGTATAATCGAAGGTCCTATCTTTATCTACAGTTGTATCTAGGATATTGTGGATTAAGTTTTAACATAAGGAGGGGGGCACAATTTAGCCTATAAAACAATGGTGTCTGGTTGACACCAGTGAAAGACAAGATTTCTGCATATAAGTGAGCAGTTAGTTCTAGCTCATTCTCCTTCTTCAAATTCTTTTAACACTGTGCCTGCTGGCTCTTGACTGTTCTCACCCAGTTGTTTTTGGCCTAAATCCTGCTTTGAGTTTCATTATGTCAACTAGATGGAAAACACTTTGAGGCCACAATGTTTCTGGCACACTAATAACGCTTAGCTCATGCTTCATCTTGGTGAATGCACAAGAATATTTGAATTAGTGGGGTTTTTTTTGGGGGGGGGTAAGTGGCCTATATACAGCATCACCTATTTAAAATATAACTAGATTCTAGGCAAATGTTCATGCACTCTTTTGGGGGACTCAGATTAGGGTCATACCTAGTGGTGTTCAGTAGTTCCTCTGGCTCTGTGATTGCAAATTGCTCCTGATGCCGCTCAAAGAATTATGCTGCTCTGGGTATCAAACCCAGGTCCTCCTGCATGCAAAACATGCATTCCAGTATGTTGAGGCATACCCTTTCATAGAAGAATCTGGACATTAATAATACAATCCTTGTTCTTCCAGACTGCAAGGTTTACTGGGAAAGATGGACCAATACATATTACTTTATCACTTTAATTTCCTTTAAGTGTGACAGAGGTAGGAGAAATCTGACAGGAATATAGATAGTGAGGTTTGGAGTCCGCAAGGACAGTTCTTTGTGTTGAGAAAGACTAAAGTTTTAGTTTATACCACAGAGAGCATGATTTGCACGTTAGCATTACTGTATCGACTGGAAAACTCTTATAAGTATAACATCCCAGGCTTGACTCATGACCTATAGAGGGCTCATTCTTGGGCCTGCAGGTGAGAAATCATACACTATAAAGAGGTAAAGGGGTAAAATATAAATGAGTATAACAAATAGGTAAATCAAGAAAAACTCCATTGCATTTATTCTATATTTCATTTTTCACACTCGTTTTTTTAGAACAGTGGAATGAAAGAGATGGTGACAAAGTGCATATCTTCTTTCTAGGTGAAGTTATTGGAATAAAGGTCAAATTAGCTGGAATCATTGTTAATCTTACTAATTCAGACTTCATTAATTATGTGAGAAAGTGAAACATGTCTCATCTGGGCGAAGGTGTTTAAAAGCAAATTAGAGTTTTTTCTGCATCCTTTCTCCTCATTCTATGGATTAAAGTCAATTACCAAAGCCTGAAGAAATGGAAGTACTGCAAAAATATAAGCATTATGAGTTCGTAAATCACCACCTAGAACAAATAAATGATACCATATGACAATAAGATAAACGTTTATTATAGCAAACCATGGACATTTAGGGCTTTGTCACAACAATTAATATAATTTAAATATACATGAGTCCTATGTTTACTAGGAGAAGAATAATAATATGTTTATGATAATAGTCAGAACATACATTGAGTGTTGAACAACAGACAGCAAGGGGGACTGCGATGATCAGTGGCCTGGTTGCCTTGCACTAGGAGAAAGTCCCTATCATCTCTACTTGATGGCTCCCTTGTATAAATAAATGCTCAATTTTGAGAGAATTCCACTTTTAACATGGTCTTACTTTAATCTTTCATTTTTTCTCCATTTGTGAATCAACCATTTGTTTCGATCATTATGGAGTTGCCATCAGTTTGTATACTCTTGCAATAATGGCTACATGTCAACAAAGTCGCTTCCTGTTTCCCCAATGCCATCACCAATCATTTTACAGATAAAAAATTTCTGAGGAGGCTGACGGTATACCTACACCAAGTGGCTTTGAGCACTTGCCTTGCAAGCATGAGGCTGTGAGTTTGATCCTGGTGTTCCCATATGCACCACGCTCAAGCCTAATAGCTCTCTGTGTGTGCCTTGCCAGACACCAGATTACTTCTGCTCTCTTGTCCTTAAAAATGATATTCAAATGCACCAAAGCTAAGGGGTGAGTGAGCACTGCAATTAAAGTGTGTGACAATGTGCGAGCATTGCCATCAGTCATGTGTAAAAAAAACCGAGGATTATTCAACCACAACAATAATAAAAAGATAAAAGAGCCAAGCATGGGTAGAAAGACAGCTACTTCTGGAATATGGCACGATTCCTGATAGCACATGTGAAATGTATATTGTGCAGAAGGGGATTGTGGTAAAATTGCTTTCTACCTTTCCGCCAGGAATTATACTACAGCTTCAAAAATATGTGGTATCACTACTTTGTTTTCCCACAGCTCTTTTTCACTTTCTTTTAATTCTTTCAATGTCCTGTAAAGTGCTCTCTGGACCCCCATTTTACTAGAGGAAATAAGAGGGAGGCACAGGGAAGTGGAAGCTGAAGACCATCTGACAGATCGCTCCCAAGTTTAGTCTCACTGTGAGATTTTCCACTTGATTCTCGAGAATTTCTTAGGTCACCTTCTATAGTCCAGGCCAAACTCAGCCAGATGCATTGGGAATTTTAATACAGAATTTTATAGCTAAGAACAGAGTCTGGGGAACTTGGATGTGGAGTAGGAAGAGCAAGACCACAGGGTAAGGGGAATCCCTGACCTCTCCTTTTCCTGACATCTAGGCAGACAGAGATTATATAAGCTTCATATCTGGTCTTGAACAGAAATCAAATGCTTATTGATCATGGAGGGGTTGGGTATTCACTTTTCTGAGTTACTGTGTTCTCTGAGCTCTATAACTTTTCAGTCAGGCAGTAGTGTGCATGCCACCTTTCCTTTTTGGAGATTCAGTTTCCTTTGTTTACCAAAGGCAGAGGTTAGACTGGAGCACAATCATAAGGATGGAGGCTAGAAGAAACAAACGGTGAGGGGCAGTGGCAGGCACAAGTAAAATCTCTGTAGGGTGGATTCAATCAGCCAGCAATTCTGAAAGCTTTCTGTAGACGACTTGAATGCTCTGCACACAGACGAGTGATAAGAATTCTCCAGGGGTTGGGGCATCTGCCAGCTCACCCATGAATTCATCCCCATTCCCTCCACAAAATAACCAACCAGGCCTGGACTGTGGATACATTGCTGGGTTGCCCAGAGGCCAGCTTTGCAAAGAGGAGCAAACAACACCAGCTATTCAGCGTCTTGAGGCCTCCGACTGCCAGAGCCCATGAGGGGTTTGGATTCAGAGAGCGATTGAAGAAAAGCCACAAAGACACGTTCTCTCCCCTGCGGCCTGGAGTGAAGACAGAGAGAGCCAGGCACAAGAAGAGGGTTGTTTCGCATCAGCCAGCAGCCGACAAAGTCTGTCAAAGCAGCTGAAGGAGAGAAGTCGTCAAAACATCCTGGAAAACAAGAGCTCTGGCGTGGGCAGGAGATAAAAGATAAGGAGGGTGGCCTCCACACACTGGCCCCCTTCACCCATCACTGGCAGCCACGCTCCCGCGATTGTGTGGGCCTGTGGGCTGTGAGGATGGAAGCTTTCTTATTTTTCTTCACAAAAAAAGGAATTTATGTCAGAGGAAAGGGAGTTTGTGTTGGACGAACAGCGAGTGCCAAAAGGAAATCTTTGGTGTTAAAACATTGAGGCACAAACTCAAATTGGCCCTTTGTCCTTGGGCTTAAAGAAGATGGGGGCAGGGGTGACTTCATTTGAGATCTGCCTCCTTCTTGGGTTTTGTGGCCTGGACGCCTACCCTGCTAGTGTTCCTCAATAGAGACGGACTGCAGACTGCTTCCCTGGTTTCATCTGGACCCTGCCCATTCTGGGGCACTGCCATGGAGCTTTCTCAAGGGCTTGTTTGGATCATATCTCCTTTGGTGATTTTTTGGAGAGAAAGTCTTTCTCCTGGTGAATAGTCTTCTCCTGGCATATCGAGTGGCTATCTTAAACTCAGGATCTTGGTATCCTGCCTCAGAATTTCTGTGGCGATTTCAGGAGGCCTTCAGATGAAAAGGACATTTATGGATTCTAAATTAGAATGTGAATACTTCCCTAGAGCGCTCTAGACACAGGAATTGGGGTGAGGGGGTGGATTTGGGGAATTGTGGTGGAAGAATTAATCCCTCATTCTGAAGAAATCTTCCCACCACTGCTTCTCTGATGCTGGCTGTCAGTGCCTGTTTGGATGGAACCTGTAAAGGATGTTGGTTTTCAGACAAGCTCAGTAGCATCGTTTGTCAACAAACATTTATGGCCAGCAGATTGTATTTGTGCCAGTGAGGTGAGGTATAGCACTTCAGAGAAAATTAGAGGTAGAGTCAGTCCTGCAGACAGACCCATTAGCAGGTCCTGGGCTCTGATATATTGTGATTAATCCAACCCACAAAAGAGACAAATAGAAACAAGAGGGCTGTTTATGATCACAGGAAGGGGACAAAAAGACTTTTGTCTCATGAGGCAGAGTAACCTCTTAGCTTATTTTGCTTCCCAGGCCAAGGAGAGTTAAGACTTTGTTGTCTAGGGCTGGGCAGGGCCTCACTCAGATTGGTTTGAAACTCCTGCTGAAAGATGAAGAAGCGCTCTGGATGGGAGAATATAGTTGTATATTACACATGTGATGAAGGGCTAATATCCAAGATATCTGAGGCACTCACAAAATTCATAACAAACTACTCAATTGAAAATTGGGGAGAGAAGCTCAATGTGTTCAAAGAGGACACACAAATGACCAACAGCTGTGCACAAAAATCATTCATCATCACTAATTTTCAGGGAAATACAATTAAAAATGGCAACCAGGTATTCCCTTATACCAGTAAGAACTGTCTGTATAAACACAGAAATTCTCTGTACTGTCACGGATGTGGTGAAAGAGACATTTCTACATTATTGGTGGAACTTTCATCATCATCATCATCACCACCATCATCATCCTCCTCCTCCTCAATAGAATCCCAAAAATCAAAAATTAAACTAACATATGTCCAGTGATTCTCCTTCTTGTTATCTATTTCAAGAACTGAAAAGTGTTTTAATGTTAAAAGGATATATGTTTACCTATGTCCAGTGAATTCTATTTCTTTTTCTTTGCAAGTGCTTTTAATTTATTTTTAATAATTACTTTATTTAAACGCTGTGATTACAAAATTGTTCATGATTGAGTTTCAGTCTTATAAGGTTTACCCCCCTTCACTAGTGCAAGTTTCCTGCTACCAATGTCCCAGATTCCCTCTCTCCCTCTCCCACCTTGCCTTCCTCTTGGCAGTCATTTTACTACTTTCTCTCTTCTCTTTTTACCTTTCTGGTACTGTTTGCACTATTATTAAGGAAGAGGTATGTATAATGCATATCACTTTATCTCTGGTTAGCACCCTGCTTTTGTCCGGAGTGATCATTTCCAACTAGCATTGTCATGGTGGTCCCTTTGTGAAAAGGTGCCTACCATGGCTTGGTCCTTCTGGCTCTTATCTTTATTGTTTCTGGATATTATTACCACTATATTTCATTACGTTTTATATTTAGCCTTTTAAAAATGTAAAGCCTTGTGATTTGAAGCCATGCTTTTCATGATATGGTTTTATGCATACAACATTCCAACATCACAACCTACAATATTATTTCCTTCCTCAATTTTCTCAGGGTCTCCTCTCAGCCACCCTCTGCCACCCTTCATAAGTCCACATTTGTAAACTAGTTCTCAGGTTCTACTAACTTTGTTCATTTGTTATTTTTATTCTATAGTTCCTTATGTCTCACATAGAGAGATCACTTGGAAACTGTCCTTCTGGCTGACTTCACTCAGCATAAAACCCTTCAGTTCTACCCGTGTAGTTTTAAGTTACATTATTTCACTTTTTTCTTGTAGCCAAATATTATTCCAGTTGGTATATCACTATTTCTTTATCCATTCATCTATTCTTGGACACTTATGTTATTTTTATTTTCAGATCTTGGTTATTGTGAACAGTGTTGCAATTAACATAGGGGCACAAATGTCTTCAAAATAGTGCTTTGGGCCTTTGGGATAAAAGTTGAGAAGTGGAATTGCTGAACTGTATAAAAATTTAATTCTTAGTTTTTTTTTTTTGAAACGAGTCTATTTTGTTTTCAAAAGGTTTTGAATCAGGACAACATTCCTGCCAGCAGTGGCTAAGGGTTCCTTTTGGTCCACATCCATGCCAACACTGGTTGCATTTACTCTTCTTTTTAAAATTATTTTTAATTAAATAATTTTTATTTTGACCAAAGTAAATTACAAATCTTTCACAGTACTATTTTAGGTACATAGTGATATTGAATCAGGGGCATTTTCACCACCAGTGTTGTCCTCCCTCCACCCCTGTATTTGCTCTTTTGATGTGTAAAGTCTTACTGGAGTGAGGTGATATGTTATTGCCATTTTGATTTGCATTTCCTGAAGATAAGAGATGGAGAGAATTTTTTCATGTACCCATTGGCTATCTGTGTATCTTTTTTAAAAGAAGTGTGTTCATCTCTTCTCTTAAGTTTTTGATATTTTCTGGGTAAGTTTTTTTAAAAACTACATCTTGGGAATAAACCCCTTATCAGATGAGTACTGAATAAATGTTTCTTTTCAGTTTGTGCAGTATCTTTTAATTCTAGTCATTGTTTCTTTTGCAGTGCAGAAATTTCTAAACTTTATATAGTTTCATCTGACTATCTTAGCCTCCTTTTGTTGGCTAATGGCATTTAGTACTGATATTCTCTATAGACATTTCCTGAAGGGTTTATACCTATGTTTTTCTCAATATGATTTATAGATTAAGATCTGATATCAAATCTTGAATTCATTTGGAGTTGACTTTGGTGCATGTTAAGAGATAGCCTTTTAAGCTCATTTTTTAAAAATCTATGACTCTCCCATTTCCCATTTGTTAAAGAAGCTTTTTTTGCTCCTCTTCCTAGTTCTTTCTCCTTTGCTGAAGATTAGCTGTCTGTGTATCCCAGCTGTCTCTGGTCTTTCAATTCTATTCCACTGACCTGAGAATCTGTTTTTATTCCAGTACCGCATGGTCTTGATTATTGTAGTTTTTTTTTTTTTTGGTCACAACTGGAGATGCTCAGGAATTTACTCATAGCTCTGCACTCAGAAATCATTCCTGGCAGTGCTCAGGGGACCATAATGTCAGAGATTAAACCAGGGTCAGCCACGTGTGTGGCAAGTGCCCTAACCTCTGTGATATCTCTCTGGTTCCTTAATTGTTGTATAATTCATCTTCTTTTTTTCCCTGGGATGGCATTGAATATTGGTGGTGTGGGTCTGGGGTGGTGGTATGTGTTTCTCCATTAAATTTGAATAGCATTTGGTCTATGTTTAATTTTTATTGGTTTAAACAATATATTGCTGTTGACCATCTTTAACCACCAAATAATCATGACTTTGTGTAAAGTCGTCCTTAGGATTGACTAGAACAATTGAACACAGCACAGTAAAAAGACATCACATAACTTCTTATATTCAGTAAAGGAAATTTGATCTCTCTCTCTTTTTTGTTGACTTTTCTCTTGATACTCTTTTTTGAGTTCCTTTCTTCATTCTATACTGTAGCCCTATTGCCATATGAAGTAATTTTGAAGAAAGATCATGTGCAGAAGAAAGTACTGGATAAGATATAAAATGTGAGAAAACTCAGGCAACCCAGATGAAAACCAGAACTGTGTGTGGGTCCGATCTTGGAATATGTTCCTGCAGTTTCAGTCAACCTTTGAGATGATAATAGTTCCACCTGGAAATTTGAGTACAATTCCATGAGAGACTCTGAGGCTGACTCATTAATAGTCCTAAATTTACAATCTGCAGAAATGCACATAGTAAAGGCTTCTTTTGAATCCCTAAGTTTTGGGACAATTTAAGTGACAAAAAAATAATATAGGTTGCAAACATTTGATCAGAGACCATAATTTTTTGCTCTGTTATATTCACAATAATTTTTGTTATGGAAAAATAAGATTTTTTTCCAAAGTAAAATTGATCAATCTTTCTTTTATAACCTCTGGGACATTGGATGCAATTTTCAAAATGTTTACATCTCTTGGTTTACATTTAAAATTAGAAAAGTACTCTGTATGTATTATAGGAAACTATTGAGAAAAATTGCTTGTAATATTATTTTAAAAATCCTATAAATATTTGATGCTTTTATTTTTGGTGTATTTCAATATAATAGGGAGAAACTTTTATTATAAAATTGTGTATCCTCATTTTACAGTAGGTAATTATACTTGTTATTTTTTTCAATACATGCTGCTCATGGTGTAGAGACTGCTAAGTTTTTTGGGGGCAGGTCACACTCGGTGACACTCAGGGGTTACTCCTGGCTCTGCACTCAGAAATCACTTCTGGCAGGCTCAGGGGACAATAGAGGATGCTCAGGTGCAACCTGTTAGGTCTCAGGTTGGCAGTGTGAAAAGCAAACACCCTACTGCTGGACTATCATTCTGGCAGATACTGCTGATTTTTACGCATACATACTTTTTTAGTCCTTTCAGAAACTTTAAGAGAGAGGAATCATCGAGTTACTCTTATTTTAGGTATCTGAGAACAAATGCTCAGAAAAGATTGTTTGAGATTAATTTTATTAGGTGTACTGGAATTTACATGTAATATAAATGTAGAATTATTTCCCCCATTATAAGTTGATGCCCTAACTCCCAGGACTTCAAAATGTGGAGATAGGGCTTTGAAAGATAAGGAAGGTAAAAACGGAGTCCTTGGAGTGAGTCCTGATCAGAAGGACTGGAGTGCTTTTAAAAAGAGGAGATTAGAAATCCAACTACAATCATGACTGTAATCTAGGTGCTTAACTATATTATTAAAAAAAAAGAGAGAGAACAATGTCTTAGTTTTTTTTTTTTTGGTATATATATATATGCTTTTTAAGGAAAAATGCAATTTAGCTGAAAGAAAACTCTGTAAGACTTGTTTTGAGACTGATCATTTTAAAAGTATATATATATATATATATATATATATATATAATTATGCATATTTTTGTAATCACACCTAATATGCATGCTTGAGTGGGGTGGGGTTACTCCCAGAAGTACTCATGGGATCATTTTGTGCCAGACATTGAACCTAGGTTACTATTTGCAAGGTGTGCGCCCTAGCCCTTTGAGCTATCTGCCTGGCATTATTCTGATTAAGTAAAATTTATATAATTATTACTATACACCTCCAATATAAATTTTTTTTTGGTTTATAAATTTTTTTTTGGTTTTTGGGCCACACTCGTTTGACGCTCAGGGGTTACTCCTGGCTATGCGCTCAGAAATCGCTCCTGGCTTGGGGGGACCATATGGGATGCGGGGGGATCGAACCACGGTCCATCCTACGCTAGCACTTCCAAGGCAGACACCTTACTTCTTGTGCCACCTTCCCGGCCCCCTCCAATATAAATCTTATGTCATCATTTTAGTAATAAGAAAAATTTTTTTTCATAAAATGAAAAATAATAAAACCTACCCAAAGGTCACTGTGACTACTTAATTAAGATTTGAATTCAGTTCCATTCAACTCCAGGACCTGGATGCTTTCTGATTCTTATCACTGCTTCATTCAATGAAGATAAAATTCACTAAGGCAACAAACTGACAAATGATTTGCAAAGCTCTATTTTAAATTTGTGTTTTATACTTAAGTGCTTTCATATTCCTTTTTGCCCAATTTCCCCTTTAATGTGGAATCTTGCTTTGTTCCTCAGGTTGAGGTCGACTAAGTCAGGCAGAAGTTAGAATGATTTAACTTTTGTGCTCATAAAGCTTTAGAACAGCTAGTTATAAATTTCTTCCCATCCCTTCCCCCTGAGCCCTCTTTGGAAAATGAAAGAATTGCAACCCGATCCTGCCTTTGCTCTTTGGTTCTCCTGGCATTCTTTTTGGATTAAGGGTGTCCAGTTTCCTTGGGAGGAATAAAATATGGCCATCTAAGTGAGGAAACTACATGCCCTTCAGTAAACTCCTTAATGGGATGTATTTTCACCTCATTGAGCTTTTTATTTCACTAAGATTCTTTCATCTACCCAAGCAGGTGAAGAAAATGGGGGAAATGAGGGCAGAGAAAAGAAGAGCTTTAGGAACTTGAAAAGGAAAAAAAAACCTAAAGAAGCAATCCCCACATTTGTTTCATTATGGGGTCTAACAAGCTATCAGGCCAGTAACAAAGGGCAAAATTTTAATCTTGATTAGCTGTGTGGCGGGCAAAATGGGTCATTTATTTAGCCAGAGGGCTAAATAAATTTATTTAGTCATTCATATTATTATTTAGGTATCACCCTTTATTTATTTACTCAAAATGTTGAGCAAAAAATTAGAAGTCTCATCCTTAACCTATATTTTACCTTAATCAATATTTTAAAGGGGAAAAAATAAAAAATATTCACATAAATTTTGTATGTATTTGTTAAAATCACATCTGTATATTTTTCCACTCACTCTTCAGCATATGCTATTTGAACATTGGTTTGTCTTTTCTGGCATCCTTTGTCCCAAATTAAAAACAAAAACATGACACACCCTTCATTTTTAGAGCTTTCGTTTCTTTAAAGCAGATAAGAAACTTAAAGAAACTTTTCCCCCTTTGGGGATTGAGGGGCACTGTGTCACTCAGCTGTACTCAGAGCTTACTTTGACTATGCTCAGAAATCACTCCGGGTAGTGTTTGGGGGACCATACTGCAGGGCTAGAGTTCGAATCCAGATTGGCTTTGCATGTTATTTTATCTCTATGAACCCTTAGAGATACTTTTGTTTGTTTGTTTTTGGGCCCCACCCTGTGATGCTCAGGGGTAAATTACTCTTGGCTATGCACTCAGAAATCGCTCCTGGCTTGGGGGACCTTATGGGATGCTGGTGGATCAAACCGCAATTCCTCCTAGGTTAGCGTGTGCAAGGCAAACGCCCTACAGCTTGCCCCACTGCTCCAGCCCCTTAGATATACTTTGGAAGCAATTTGATTCGATCAACTTTTTTTAAATAAAATTTTTTATTATTTTATGGACTTTTGGGAGTCTACTAATTAATTCAGTGAAGAGATTTTAAAATTATCTTGCCTTTATGAAGTGCTATGAAAGAATTCATAGAAGATTGCATAGAAGCAATGTTTTATATGTTCTAATTCCACAGGGTTATGGATTGTTTTATTCAATTGCATGCATATACTACTGGCTTATTTTGAGGTCATATGCAGCCCCAAGTACTATGCTCAATAGCTGGCCTGAATTCACTAATTAATCATTTTAAGCAGCCTGTAAGACAAGTGATATTATTATTACCATTTCCTGTGGGAAAAATGTATTGAATTGTTTGGGAAATATATACTGACGACTTTCGATGAGAACACAATTGAAAAGATGGGTCTAAAAGCATGTGATAAAATAACATGCAGTCTACTAGAGGAAGTTCTTAGATTGGGGGCACCAGCTAAAATATAAAAGTAAACTAATTATTAGTAAGCTAATTAGTCTGAAATAGGAGAGCGCAATTAAAATAATTTCTACTTCAATGGAGAAGATAATAGAATGAAGAAAAAGAAGCAAGTATTTTGAGGTTACACGAATTTTAATTTGAATAATATTACTAGTATTACTAGCTATTTGATTCTGAAACCTCATTCCTCATTTATAAAATGGGAATAATTTGACTTTATTGGGTTATATTTTCTCTTATTTATTTATTCTACAATTTTTTTCTCATAAACTTTCGAATGTGTTAGTTGCATATGGTTCTGTTGATAAACACATTATATTCATACATCAAATATACATTCTTAGAATAAATGATTAAAAATCATTAAAGGGATAGGAAGGAAAACATGGCAGAATTCTAGATATCTGGTGAGTATGAGGGCTAAAGCCCTCATTCTGTTATATTCTTATTCATTTATGAACCAATTTTTATGTTGTCAATGAATATTTATTGAAGGTTTACTATGTAGAGTAATAATGAGCTAGATAACATGACAAATGAGAAACTGTAGCATCAGGGAATTAAAGATGAATAGTTGATATTCCTAAATTTACCAGCTCAGTCTAGTTCACTCTAAGCCGATTAAGTGTGATGGTATGGTAAAGTCTCTATCAAAGGAAATATAGAGGAGCTCAGCACAGGAATAGATGAGTTTATATGGAAGTAAAATATTGTTTAGAACATTTTATATTTGATAATAAAACAGACTTTGACCATATTATAGTTTGCACTCCTAGCTACAGGAAGCACCTTTCAATGAGCCAGATATAAATGGCAGCACATTTGAATTATGCGAAGTATGACCTACAAATTTAAGTCCTGAGGCTCTCCTAGGGGCTTTGGAGGTATTGATTTTGTTTACTATTGTATCATAGTGAATGATCAACAGAAGAGTGATGGATGAAGACATAATCTTTTCAGAGGTAAGGACCCTAAATGACTGATTTCTTAAAATGTATTCCTTACATTGGTTTACAAGAATGTAGTCTCTTGGTTTTAGGGATATACTATACTGTGTCTACCATGAAAGTACAAATATCTCACTATCAGAGTCCATTGGACTCTCTGAATTATTGCATTTTCAATTTAATTTAAAATTTTGGGTCACATCCAGAAGACTCAGGGGGCTCCTCAGATGCTGCTAGGGATCAAATGAGGTTTAGCGATATGTAAGGCTAGCGCCATGATCCCTGTACTACTCCAGTTTATTTAAAATGTAAACAGTCAAACACATGAGTAGTGGTTACCAGTACCTCTCCCAGAAACTTAGAAAAAGCATACATGACTGACAAGCTCATTAGTCTAAGCTTACTGAAAAATTTCAACTTCCAAGATGTTCTATGCAATTTAAAGAATATGTGAAATGTAAGGTTTCCAAATGAACAGAACTAAGCATAATAGTATGTCATGTGTAAACTAGAATACCTGAACATTAAGGACTTATTTAGAATATCCAAAAAACCAA
The DNA here is from genome assembly GCF_024139225.1 of Suncus etruscus. Classification (NCBI taxonomy): domain Eukaryota; kingdom Metazoa; phylum Chordata; class Mammalia; order Eulipotyphla; family Soricidae; genus Suncus; species Suncus etruscus. The sequence continues at coordinate 38,094,772 of NC_064866.1, read as the reverse complement.
CAAGCAAATGGTGAGGATACTTTTTATGGTAAACTTACTGTTAATAGCTATTAATGTGTACAACCAAAAATGTATCATTGCAATGAAGTAGCTGCCATCTTTGAAGTAGAATGCTGAAAATAGTGTAAAATACATATTAATTTTAATAGAAAGGTTATTAGAATAAAGTACTTTGGGGGTAAAGTTTTTATAAAGCCCAAGCATTTTAAAATAAAAATATGTTTCAAAGAAGGCATGAAAACATTTATGCATAAAATTATATCAAGACTAGTTATCTGTAAGTTGTAGGCAGTTGTTTATTTTTATTTTCGTGTGTGTGTGTGTGTGTGTGTGTGTGTGTGTGCGTGTGTGTGTGTGTGTATGTGTGTATTTGGGCTATAATCAGGAATCTAGAAGTTACCACTGATGATTTTTGGCCAACTGGGTTCATTTCAATGCTTAGGTCCAGTGGTGCTTGATGGGTTTCGGGGGTTACACCCAAGAGTTAGTTATTGGGTATATACTGTGCTAGGATTGAGGTAGGGGTCTTCTGTATGCAAGACACTTTCTCTAATCCTTTTTTAAAATTCAATTTAATTTAATTTTTAAAATATCTTTATTTAAGCACCATGGTTATAAACATGTCTGTAGTTGGGTTTTAGTCATAAAAAGAACACCCCCTCTTCACCAGTGTAACATTCCCACCACTAATGCCCACCTCCCTATCTCTCTCCTTTAAAGTGTCTCCTTGGACCTTTTTGGTTTATTTTTCGTTTCTCAATGTCAAGACATTTTTCTTAAAACATGTTTTATTGCTTTTATAATCAAATTAGAAAACAGTCAAAATAGATTATTTTGGAGTTCTTGTAGGAGTGAAATAGATAGCTAGATCTCTTTTAGTTCACAGAAAATCTGGAAGAAGGATAGAATAAACAGAGAAGGCTCCCCTACTTACTGAAGATGAGACTAAAAGGAAGAGAAAGGCAATTCATTGAACCAACTTTTCTTGAGCACTTGCTTTGCACTCCATGTTTATAATGTGTTTATTTTTACATGTCACCGTTTTACAAGTGAATATTAAGACTTTGATGGGGTTAAAGATTCTTATCAAAATTAGAAATATTGAAGACAGAAGACTGGGACTTTTGTGTTGGCTTTATTGTTTGGTAGCTGTTACTAGTGCTTGCTATTGAGTTGATTTCACAATATGTAAGTCTCATATTTGTGTGCAATTCATAATAGTGTCTCATTATTTGTGTGGCCTGTGTGGAATGACTAGACTAGGAAAGCTATGAAAACTTGGGTTTTCTGTGTTTATTTCATCACTATATCTGTAGATGTTGATGCATATTTATTAGTGCTCTTTTACAGTACGTTCATTACTGTAGACATCTGTAGACATTGACAAAGAACTTAGCACAACACAAGCCCTCCATGTATCCTGCTGACTAAATGAACATGTACCTAGGATAATTATTTTCTGCATACTTTACTACAGTGTTTGGAGAGATTCATAAGGTAACAATCTGACAGAAACTGTAGAGTTATGCATTATGAAGAATTATGCATTATGTGTGGTATTTTGATTTCTAAAGACTTTCTTGATTAATTTTTTTAATCAAGTAGTATTTTAAAAATATATACTCATGTAAAAGTCTTTGAAATGTAGCAGAAAAATACAAAGTATTTGGTTCTAAATTGTGCTCAAAGATTAAAAAAAAAAACTTAATGGGAATATCCGGCTTTTAATATAGATTTTCAAAATGTTTCTGAGTCATCTATCTCTTCATGATATATTTTTTAAATTTCTATAATAATTCTTATTTTGACCAAAGTGGATTACAAATCTTTCACAGTAATACTATAACATTTAATTATTCAGACCTGGCTTGAGGACCACTAGAGCTTCATATGGAGGTTTAGAGAGCAAGACAAGAATGATTTTGTACCTGAACTAAAATTTAGGGCCTCTTATATGTTAAGCATATTATCTATCACATGAACCACATTCCTGGCCTAATTAAATATATTTTGTTTTTGGGTCACACCTGGCAGCACTTGGGTTACTCCTGACTCTACACTCAGAAATCGCCCCTGGCAGGCACAGGGGACCATATGGGATGCCGGGATCGAACCACCGTCCTTCTGCATGAAAGGCAAACGCCTTACCTCCATGCTATCTCTCCGGCCCCATACTGGCCTAATTAAATATATTAATTGCATAATCATATCCCTAATGCTGAAATTAGGAAATATAGAGGTTTCTATTTCTGTGGTGGACCTTGGAGGCTCTTCCACTTCCCAGTAAGGTTGACCTGTTGACTATATCCTTGTTTCCTATAAGATGCTGTTCATCCAATTTTAAGTCACAGTCTCAAAATCTTAGGTAATTTTATCCTTTGTTTCAATACAAAGAATATGGTTTTGTTTTCAGCCATTCTTGGTGGCATTCAGGGGCTACTCCTGGCTCTGCGCTCAGAAACTGCTCTTGGCAGGCTCAGGGGACCATATGGGATTCTGGGGATTAAACCTAAGTTCGTCCCAGGTTTGGCAGCATGCGAGGCAAATGTCCTACCACTGTGTTATCACTCTGGCACCAAGAATATGATATGATATAAGATATGTTTCAAATGGACTTGAATTGAATTTGGCTTTATTACTTTATTACTTTTTACCTGAGTACTGGTCAAGCTTCTTGCTTGCCATCAGCTATTCTTTCAAAATAGAAACAAACACATCAATCTTGTTGGACATTTAGTAGGATAAAATTAAAACATATATATGTATATATATTTATATATATGGCTTTTCTGGCGTAGTTCTTGTACCAAAGTTACTTTAGTAAATACAAATAATCTTTGTTTCCTTTACAAATTTATGATTGACAATGAATGGATTTTACCAACAGAAACTTGTTCTAAATATTAGAGTAAAAAATAATTAAAAAGGAAGCAATATTTAGGCTCAAAAATGGCTTTTGTAACTAGGGTTGGAGTCTTTATAGCATAGATTAAATTATATAGTTTACTTCAACAGGAGGAACCTAATAAAGCCTTTAGAATTACAGTCTACCAGGGAACTTGACTTGCTTCAGAAAAGGCAAGGTGAGACTATTTATGGTTGTTCGCAGAGTACATTTGAGAGGGCAGATTTAAAATCATGGGGCCATGATGCTGTTCTGATGAGAATTGCCTGATGAAGAATTCATGTTCATAATTATGTGTTCAAGTCTTGAGAATTATATACTACTTCCAAACATCAGGTGCCTGACTTATTTGATCAGTAGTGCTTCATACTGCCTCCTCAGTGTGTAATTTAAGCATTTGAGAACTCCAAAGGCAATATTTTAAAAGTGAAAAGAGGTGGTGGACATTTCCTGTGTGAGCTACCCTCTATCTCCAAGAAATGATCCTGGAGCCAAGAATACAAGTGGGTCACTTTTGTGTAATTAGTTCCTTCCTTCCTTCCTTCCTTCCTTCCTTCCTTCCTTCCTTCCTTCCTTCCTTCCTTCCTTCCTTCCTTCCTTCCTTCCTTCCTTCCTTCCTTCCTTCCTTCCTTCCTTCCTTCCTTCCTTCCTTCCTTCCTTCCTTCCTCCCTCCCTCCCTCCTTCCTTCCTTTTGTGTAATTAGTTCCTTCCTTCCTTCTTTCCTTCCTTCCTTCCTTCCTTCCTTCCTTCCTTCCTTCCTTCCTTCCTTCCTTCCTTCCTTCCACCCACCCTCCCTCCCTCCCTCCCTCTCTCCTTCCTTCCTTCCTTCCTTCCTTCCTTCCTTCCTTCCTTCCTTCCTTCCTTCCTTCCTTCCTTCCTTCCTTCCTTCCTTCCTTCCTTCCTTCCTTCCTTCCTTCCTTCCTTCCTTCCTTCCTTCCTTCCTTCCTTCCTTCCTTCCTTCCTTCCATTGAAAACAATGAGTCAATCCAACGCAATTAAATCACTGAAATCAATAAAACACATTCCATATTTCTTCTCTAGGGAGATCACAGGCAACTATTCCAAATTCTTCTTATTTTTTTAAGGGGGGGGTCCCTTTTAAGGTTTCTACCTTGAACTTTGGAAGGAGATTTTTGATTTAGGCAGTTTCAGCATCCCACCTATTGAGTGCTGATAGAACCATTGAGCTAGAAGACATTCACAGTTCTCTCTAGCTCCTTCATTTTTTCCAAATCAATTGGCTATGCCTGTCTTTATACTTCTTACTTCTGTTTCTAATCTTGTATCAGACCTCACTTAGAACAATCTTTCACTTCATTCCCAGCAGCCCAAACTTACATCAACTCCATACTTATTAAATATTAAATTTTGATTAATTTTTCCAATGTCAATGAAAGGCGATAAAGGGATGAAGAAGAAAGGTAAGGTAAGGTTCTATCATTTATACATCATCGAAGTAACAATACATTATTTTAATTAGTTTATGTTCCCTTTCACAAAAATATTTCTTTGGCTACATACTTTATTTTTCTTGTGAAGAGCATAACTTGCATTAGACTAAGACTCACAACTCAAAATTTTAAAAGTAGATATTCCATAGGAACAGATTGTAGATTGTCAGAAGGTAAAAATATAATAGGGAGGAAATTGTATGCAAATTTACTTACATGATGGAATGATGGAGATGTTTTAGAATTAAATAGAGGTTATAGTTGATAGTTGGGCAATATTATGAACATTCTAAATATAACTGTGTTATACCTATTATTCACAGTTGTTCATTTTTAATATGTAAATTTCTTGTAAATAGATTAGTTTTAAAAAACCAAGAAAAACCCAATTTCCAATGGTCCTAGTAGTGAATTCCACCAATATTAAAAGTAAAATTAACACCAAATTTTCTACAAACTCTTTTAGGATTTTATGAAGCTACTAGTACTACCTAAATATGTTCTGTGGCAATAAAACTGAAGACCAATATCTATTATGAGTGTCACTAGAAAAGTCGCAAAAACATACTCACAAATTAATTTCATATTTTAAAAGAACATAACATGATCAGATGACATTTATTGCAGAAATGCAAGGTTGGTTCAATATACAAAAAATCAATATAAGTGAAAACTCTATTGGAGGTTGTGGAGCTGAAATGATTTATATAAGAAACCCTTCCATTAAGAGTATTGTAAGCCACAGTCCTAAAATAATATAAAAGTAAAAAATAATTATACAACAGTCCATATCAACAGAATACAAAACATATACTATATGATTATTTCAGTGGATGCAGAAAAATAATTTGATGGAATTCACACCATTATTTATAAAATTACTCATGTAAAAATAAGAGAACTTCAACCACAAAAGAGGATTATATAAAAATTATATAACTAACAGTACCATTTTTGTGAAAGCCCAAAATCTTTATCCCTGAATTCATAAAGAAATGAACTAACATCTATTGTCACTTTAATTCAAAATTATACCAGATAGTCTAACCATAACAATTGAAGTAAAAGGAAAAGGAACTCAGAAAAAAATTGAGGAAACCTGGCAAAGTTTTGCATATGGAAACTATTAAGGAGTCCAGTAAAACATTATTATAATCATTAAACAAGTTCGCAAGATTTAAAAATGCTTACAATTAATCAATTAAAATTTAAATTGAAAACACAATTTCTGGCTAGAAAATAATTCAGCAGCTTGGCACAAGGTTAGCATGTGTACAACTGGATTTAATCCTGGTACCACATGGGTCCCCAAAAATCCCTGAGTAAAGTCCTGGAGCCCCACAAGGACTTTCGGGTGTGGCCTGGATGCCTCTGGCACGTCCATGGTGGTCTCCCAAATTCCCTGCTTTACCTAGAAAAGTAGCATCTTATCCTCTGTCCCTGGCTTTCAGAACCCCTGAACTGAATGAATCCCTCAGGTTCTTGACCACCACTTGGGAGTCATGCTCATAACCCCTGCAAAAACAAACAAACAAACAAACAAACAAAAAGTAAAAAAAATTTATCCAGAGAGCATCAAAAGAAATAACTGAAATATTTAGGAATATACATAATTAAATATGTGTGAAAAATATATACAATAAACTACAAAACTGTTTGTAAGAAATTTAAAATGATCTAAATAAATGAGTAGAAGTCTTTTATTAATTGGAAGACTTACTAAGATTAAGATAGCAATAATCCCAAAATAATGTAAGAATTTGATGTAATTACTGTTGGAATCAAAGCAGGTTCTTTGTATAAAATGATTGCATAAGCTCACTTAAGAATTTGTGAAGAATTCCAAGGGTTCTTAACTGCAGCATCAATCTTGAAAACAAAAGTAAAGTTAAAGGATTTTACTTTCCCATTCCTTACTACAAAGCAAACAGTAATCAAGGCCATGTGGTAATGGAGTAAACAGTGTCATATAGATGAATGGAATAGAGTTGAGAGTGCAGAAATAAACCCATATGTTTATGATTGATTGATTTTTTATCAAGCGTGTCTAAATAGTTCAGTGAGGTAAAGAATAGTCAGTTATAGTAAAACTGACTATTCATATGTAAAAGTATGAAACTGAACTCTCAATCTTACATTATCTATAAAGCTGCTTGGTGTACCAAATACAGAAAAGATTAGAGCTAAATCTACAAAACTCTGAAGAAAATATAAACAGCTATAATGCCCTCTGATTTGATAATAAGTAAAAAAAATTTTGTTTTGCATTGAGTCACTTTGAGATCTAGAGTTAAAAAGTTGCTGATGGTTGGGGACTGGAGAGATAGCATGGAGGTAAGGGGTTTGCCTTGCATACAGAAGGACGGTGGTTTGAATCCCGGCAGCCCATATGATCCCCTGTGCCTGCCAGGAGCGATTTCTGAGTGTAGAGCCATGAGTAACCCCTGAGCGATGCCAGTTGTGAAGCAAAAAACCCAAAACAAGCAAACAAAAAAAAGTTGCTGATGGTTGAGATTTAGTTAAATGTTCCAACACCTAGTGTTCATTTTCCACCACCAACCTCTCTCTCTCTCTCTCTCTCTCTCTCTCTCTCTCTCTCTCTCTCTCTCTCTCTCTCTCTCTGCCTCTCTCGCTCTCGCTCTCTCTCTTTCTCTCTCGTTTCAGACATGCTACTAAAATCATGTGCAAGAACACAAAATTTTTTTTTTTTTTTTTTTTTTTTTTGGTTTTTGGACCACACCCAACGGTGCTCAAGGGTTACTCCTGGCTGTCTGCTCAGAAATAGCTCCTGGCAGGCATGGGGGACCATATGGGACAACAGGATTTGAACCAACCACCTTAGGACCTGGGTGGGCTGCTTGCAAGGCAAACATCGCTGTACTATCTCTCCAGCCCCAATAGTAAATTTATTTTTTTTTGTTTTTGGGGCCATACCCGTTTGATGCTCAGGGGTTACTCCTGGCTAAGCGCTCAGAAATTGCCCCTGGCTTGGGGGACCATATGGGACGCCAGGGGATCAAACCGCAGTCCTTCCTTGGCTAGTGCTTGCAAGGCAGACACCTTACCTCTAATGCCACCTCAGCGGCCCCTGCCCAATAGTCAATTTTTTAAAAATTCAGCCACATATATTTTATAACTCAAGAAAATCTCCCACAAAGTAAAAAAAAATTTAAAACAATTGGATTCAGTTGATAGCAAAAATATCTCATTTCAAATTTTTTAATTTAGATTTTATTTTTTGGTTTTTGGGCCATACCAGGTGATGCTCAGGGGTTACTCCTAGTTCTGACCTCAGAAATTGCTCCTAGCTTAGAGTGACTATATGTGTTATCTGTGGATTGAACCGTGGTCTGTCCTAGGATTGAGCGAGCAAAGCAGATGCCTTACCACCTGCGCCACTGCTCCGGCACCAGCTCGTTTTAATTTCTCTCTCTCTTTTTTCTTTATTTTTTTCTTTTCCACTCTTTTGGTTATTTGGTGATTTTTTTTGTTGTTGTTGTTGCTGGGTGCTTTATTTTGTAGTTCTATTTTTTTCATTTACTTTTTTTTTTTGCTTTACTTCTTATTTTTTTTTGTCTTCTTCCAGCAGAACCACACAACTTGAATAATCTTGTTCTGCCTCATGAATTGAGGGGAAAATAAAAATGAATGGTACCAGGACCAAACAGCTGTATGAAAATTGAGTGGAAAAAAAAATGATCAGACTTAGACACCATACCCCACATCATAGCATTCTGGAATTGAAAAAAGCTGATGTTAAAAAAAATAAAAAATCAAGTGTATGATGGGCAAAGTAAGTAGGAGGAGAAAATGAAGACAGAGAGAAGAATGAAGGCATAGGGGGATTCTGGAGTGATATGGAACAGTATTTTAAGTAGAGAGATCAAATAAAAATATTTCTTGGAGCCTTTGGGAAAGATGGACCCACAGTGTGAAGGGGGTAGCAGAAATAATGTAAGATTAGTTTTGAGGTTTTTGTGGAATGTTTTACACTGGGTAAGTAGATAGGGGAAAACATATATAGAGGTGATGTCATTAGGATTTAGTGACAAAGAAATAGGTGATATCTGGGTAGATGATGACGACTTTGAGATGTACGTAGCTGTGGTATATCAAGTTGAACTTATCACATAAATAAGTGAATACAAGACATAGTTGAGATATTGGTTATAAAGCACTTAACACTCAGCATAATAGATTCTGTGTACATCCATGTGTAGGAAAATTTCATGACTTCATCTCCTGATGTTAGCATAATATTCCATTGTGTAGATGTACCACAGTTTCTTTAGCCATTCGTCTGTTGAAGGGCATCTTGGTTGTTTCCAGGGTCTGGTTATTGTAAATAGTGCTGCAATGAATATAGATGTGAGAAAGGGATTTTGTATTGTATTTTTGTGTTCCTTGGATATATCCCTAGGAGTAGTATGACTGGATTATACGGGAGCTCAATTTCCAGTTATGTTGAGTGAAATAAATCAGAGGGAGAGATAGATACAGAATAGTCTCACGCATCTATGGGTTTTAAGAAAAATAAAAGACATTGTTGTAATAATGCCCAGATACAACAAAGATGAGGGCTGGAAGGACTGGCTTATGTCCTTATGTCAAAGAGTTGTGAGTGCAGTTAGAGAAATAAATACAGTGACAACTATGGTGACAATGTCAATGAGTGAGAGAAGTAGAATGCCTGCCTTGTATACAGGCAGTTGGGAGGAGAAATAAGATTGGGGGCATTGGTGATGGGAATGTTGCACTGGTGAAGGGGGTGTTCTTTATATCACTGAAGCACAATTACAATCATGTCTGTAATCAAGGTGCTTAAATAAAGATTAAAAAATATATAAAGCACTCAACACTCCACTGCAGCAGAATGGACACTAAGAAGAGGGATGCCCACTGATTTGTAATTTTGTGGTCACTGGAGGTGATCAAAGATGTAGAAATCTTTGAAGGAGTAGTTCCAATAGATTGGTTGGGAGAAAAGGGAGTCTATAGAAGCTTGGATAGTAAATGGGAGTCCATGAATAGAGACAATAAGTGAAGAACAGCTTTTTAGAGGAGAAATAAAGATAGAGTATCGGTTTGAAGAAAATGTTTGATCCAGATTGTTTAATTATTTGAAAAAAATGGGGAGCATAGGCTGCAGTGGTCAGGGGTCACTCCTGTATTTGTGTGCAGAGATCCCTCCTGGAGGTTCTCAGGGGAGTGTATGTGTCTGCCACATTCAAGGTAAGCACTACTTGCCCTTTACTATCTCCCTTGTCTCAATTATATTTTAATATGGAAAACACCTGTACCTGTTGATATTTTAGTATGTAAATACTTGATTCTGCTTTATTGGCTCATAAGAATAGAGTACACATGAAGTGTTCAAATGAGAGGACTAAAGGTAGAAGTCTAAAAGAGAGGAGAAATAGATCCCAAAGGTGTACAGGCAGAAAGGTGGTCATCAGATGAAGGGGTCATAACTCATCTTTTGTATTAGACTGTACAATGGTCCCTAAAGATGCCCAGACCTTATGCCATACTACCTAGAACCTGTGAATGGTATCACATTTTGAAAAAGAGATGATGCACATGCAATTACAGAAAGTGGATTTTAAAATGGAGACCTTATCCTGAGTGATATGGCTCGGTGTAAAACAGGTGTATAACAGGTATCCTCTAGTGAGGTGACTACCTAAAGAGAAATTAGGATCTAATCAATTATTAATGAATGCTAGCGACACTAGAAGAAGAAAAAAGCCAAGAAAAAGATGCCCCAGAATCCTACAAAAGGAAGTAGCTCTGTTGACTTTTTTAATTCTTGGAGATTCATTTTATAGTTCTGACCTTGGAAATTTTGAGAGTATATTGTTTTGTTTGGTACCACTCCTGTCAGTGGTCAGCTTATTTCTGGCTCTTCAGTCTGGTATCACTTCTGGTGGGGAAAGGGTGGGGTGGAGGACCATATATAACCATATATGACTGGGGATTCAATCCATGTCACCATTGGGAAAATTCAACCAAGTGTTCAAGACAAGTGCTTTATTTAGCAGCTGACCTATTAGACTAGTGCACGAGAATAACTTTTGTTGTCATTTTAAGCCAATAATTTTTACAGTGACTTAACAGAAATAGGTATTTAACAAATCATTTGAGGGGTTGCAGATTCAGGAAGAGATAATTTAGGATAGACAGAATTTAAGAAGTATCTTTTAAAAGGTCACAATTCTTTGCTGATTAGGAAAAGAAAGGTTTTGTATTAAGAGGTTGAAGGGAAAAGTCTTAAAGATAAAAGACTGAGGCTGATAAATTTGCAAAGAAAAAACTTAATAGTCAACTCATTCTCCAGTGTTTCAGGTGATGAAGGAAGGGCAACACCTTTAATGTCAAGAGACAGAGTTATGATGTTTTCTGTCAGGTGATTTTCACCAGCTATGTTTGGTTACTAAAACAGAGGAACCAAGAGGCTAACTAGGAGGCTTAAATTTTTCCCCCAGGTTCTATGTGGGAATGAGGTAGTGGAAAGATATGATTTGGAGAGAGGAGGCTACTTCCTAAAATACTTCAGGGCTGAGTGTTAAGGAGGCATACGAGGAAGAAAGTTTATAGGAAAGGTTTACCTTAAGGCTCTGAGGAGAACAGTGCAAAGTGTGTGAGGGATAAAGAGTGCTGACTGTGTGGAGCACAGACTTAGTGAAAACAAGAGCAGTGAGAAATCTGAGGAAAACACTTTACTTGACCAATGGAGGTGAGTAGACACCCCTGTCTCTCCTGCCATGGGAAAGAGGATCTTGGTTTAATAAACTTAGGCTCTGGTGAGAGACCATGGAAAGTAGAGAAAGCCTTGCATACTGTGAAATGGGATGACTACTGTCAAGTGTAGGTTGGCGTATGAGAGGGAGATCCTGTCTGAAAGGGCAAGAAAGTTGTGGATAAAGAACATTGGGAAAGACTACCCAGAGGAGATGGCTGTTTATTTTTATATTTGTGTTTGAGGGAGGTAAACAAACACCCCTCTCTCCACTATGGGAAGAGAGGATGTTGGCTTTGTAGGGAATCTTGGGTTCTCACACAGTAGATCTCTTATAGGCAAAGTTTATAATGATGAATGGGACCCCAAGAAGAGAAGTGATTAAATTTAATTCTTGTCTAGCAAAAGAATTTGGATAGCAAAATTCAGTTTTACCGCTTTTCATAGGATTCTGGTTTGGCTCAAAGTCCACTCTGTGCCTGGAGAGAGTACAGGAGATAATGCCTTGCATGCATGATCTGGTGTTCATGATCAACATTGTATACATTTCTCCAAGCACTGTCAGTAAGACCCCTGAGTACAGAGCAAGGAGTAAGCCCTGAGCATCACCAAATGTGGCCCACTCACAAAACATATGTCTACTCTGCTGGAGAAGATCAGAGGAGACCTCTGTCCTCTCTGTCCTATGTCTGTATGGCTACATGCAATAGGTGACCTTGATTCCATAGTGTCTGATGGCCTTTCTTACTGAACTATGAACCACTAACTCTAATTGTTCCAGGAGCTTGATGTTTCCACACAACTGCACGTGCTATCTGCTCCTGATTAAGGCACCTTTTAACTAAAACCTAGCCCAAGAGCCATCATCTCTTTCCTGATGTTCATCACCCCCAGATTTCCTGCCCTTCAGAGAAGTCTTCATTTCCCACCTCTGCCCTCTGATTCTCGGTAATGATTATTCCATTGTATGGAAACGTAAATTCTTCTCTGTCTACTTTCTTTGGTCTTTCACTAACACCTAAATATATTATACCTCGATTTCTTAAGAGAGAAGGTTCAAAGCCAAACTGAGATAAACATTAAGGGGTTCTCAATTTAGGGAATGATTCTGATGAGAGAGTTAATCAAATATAGGACATATTTACATTTCAAGCCAGTTTTAGTCTTTTTTGGGAGAGTTACTTTCTTTCCCCAAACCTTGCTTATAAACTCATTGTCCAAATTACTAGAAATATGGTACAGAGCTGTATTACCTAAGATTTTGGCCCAGTTTGTCTTAACAAATTCCACATTTCTAGAAAATTTTAGTTTTTGGTGGACCTTCCAATCACTTATCTATCTATTGACTGGTACCTCTGATGGAGTGCACAAGAACCCTTGTCTTTACATCCTTTTATTTGCCTGACTCCTGCCACCTGTTTTCCTAGGCAGGAGAGAACTGAAGTCTGAAGAGTGGTCTAAACTCTCTGTGAACCTCATGTCAAATCACATAGTTTCAGAAAACCCAGAAGCAGTTTGAAATTACAGTTAAGAACCCATGGAAAATAAATGACACGAACAGCTGAAAACTCCATCCCCCAGCATCTTCAACTCCCATCCCCTGATTTTTATGTCCCCAGCCCCCTTTCAGGTCTTTGGAACAGAATTTGTTCACTGGGGATATGAAACCTGAGCCTTGCACAAGAACGCACACCACAGAGCAGAGTGTTGATTTGGTCTATCCAGGGCCAGCAGCTGCTGGGGAGGGGGTTGGGGGGGCATGAGATACATGAAGAGCTCTCTGGAAGTCCTCCGGAGAGCTGCAGTGGAGGGTCCTTGGGGGCTGCCCCTCCTGTTTTGCGCAATCTATCTTTAGAGAACTGCAAGTTCATTTCTCAGAAGAACCCCAGAACTGAGACGACTTCTAAACGGACAAACCACTTCCTGCAATCTTTAACTGAATTGGGGCTGGGGGGTAGGCATGCAACTATGAAGGGGGGGCTCCATTTAGACTTGCCCACCCTCATGTTTTTTTTTTCACAATGCATCCCTATCTCTGGGCCAAGACAGAGGGCAAACATGAGCCTGAGTATGCCTAGAAGGTCAGAAGCTGGAAATGGCATCTTGTTTCCAGAAGCTTCCAGAAGCTACTGCCTAGGAGAACTCTGGAAGAAACATGAGATGGACCTGAATTTCATGTGCAGTTGGGTCTCTCAGACGTTTAATTTCTGAATGATAACATGAAGTAATTCTTTCTGCTCCCCAGTTTCCCTCTGTCAGGCAAGGACCAGGAGACTGTTTTAGAATTTGTTTCCAGTCTTCCTGTGGTGGTCGACACTGGATTAGCAAAAGACCAAGATTCCCAAAGGCTCTTTCTCTTTTGATGCAGTGGAGAATATAAGACTTTCAAACAAGTTGATCTGGGTTCAAATGTTGTCTCTACCGCTTAATATTGTTGTGCTCTAGGGCGAGAGTCCGCTTCCCTGAACTCTACTCAATTGTAATCAATAGTTAATTGAATCTGACAATGGTTATGAGGTTTGTCTGTGATAATACAAATAAAATTCTTGCTTTGTTATAGAATCTATGCAACAAAATAAGTAAATGTGAAAAATATCTACAGCTACTTTTGAGAATAAGGACTACAGCCACTAAATACCGGTCCTTAGTACTAAATATACATGAGCTTAATTTGATCTTTGGAATGACAACATGAGGGTATTACATTATTTTTGCAATGTCAAAAAAACTCCAAATGGACATTGGTACTCAGTAAAAATCCCTCCTTTGTCCCTCTCTGTGCTGCTTTCTCCTGTTTTTATACAAGTTGCTATCTCGTCCATATCATCCAGTTGACTTAGGATATATGCTAAGTCTGTGTCTGTCCCAGGAGTAAAGTTACCAAATTCTGAAGAAAAAAAAAGAATACAGGACACCAGTTATATTTAAATTTCAGAGAAATAGATACTCTATTTATACTATGTCCTAAATAGCATACAGAACTCATACTAAAACTTCTAAGTTGCTTATTTGACATTTAAGTTGAACTAAACAATCCTCTCTGGGAGAAGATTATTGGTGATGGAACCATGGGGAACCTTATAACTGAGGACCTTAGATTCAGCCTACCTACTCTCACTAGCTCTCTGTTTTTAGGAGAAAACCCTGCTCCTTCTCAGCTTCAATAGTTTATTTCCGACAAGGCTCGTTGTCTTCTTTTGTGCTCTGATTTTGTGCATGCTGAGTGCATAAACAATCCCTTCATATCGGTTATTATAAATTTTCAATTATTTAAATAAGCATGATCCTAGCAGTGATCATGCTCAGTGGTGGAGATGGTGGGATTCATGAGGCTTGACAGGCCTCTGGGCTAAGCACATTTTGATTGCGATATTACAGATTGGGGGATGGCTGTAAATGAGTGTGCTCAGTGCTCAGTTGCTTTCTATCCAACATTAAATAGATTTATTTTTATTTAATTTTTGGAAAGGGATTTAGGGGCACTCGGGAATTACTCCTAGCTCTTTGCTTAGGGGGGTCACTCCTTGTGGTACTTGGGAACTATATGTAGTTTTGAGAACTGAACCCAGGTTGGTTTCATGCAACGCAAGCGCCTTTAACCCTTATACCATCTCTCCAGCCTAGTCTATCCAAAATTAGAATGTTCCTAGTTAATACTATTTGTAGGTTATTTTTTGGAGTGTGGGAATTAAAAAAATTTCTTTCCCATGTAAGTTAATGGCAATAACAATTCTAATAGCATTCTCAGACCTCAAAATAACCTTTCAAATGGTACCAAATGGAATGTTCTACTTTTAGATAGTGGGAGAATCCTGTAATAGAGAATTGACAAAGGCCCCAGAGGACATGCTGAACTACACCTGAAGAAAAGCCAGGGCACTTTCCAAATAGATAATGGTGGATCTAGAAACTGAAAAAGAACGTAACTTCACTGTCAATGATGGTCTGTAAAATTCGATCTCCTTTCACATAACAATGAAAAAACTTTTTACTTTGTTGGATATAGTTAAATATCATCTCTATAAACCCTTTTCGTTGACCAGCTTCCCACAGTTCACCCATGGCAGTGATGCATGGCAGTCTTGTTTATTTCTACTTTATAGAAGAGAAAGTTGAGTCTCAATGGACCAAACCATATGTCAAGTAAGAACCAGACCTGTGGCAGGTAATCGCATATTTGTTCACTAAAACCTTCTAGTGCATCCTGGAAGCTAGAGCCATGAGGAAACAGAAGAATGAGGGTTTTGAAAACATAAAAAGTGAGTGGAAAGGAAGAGGGCTGTGGGTTTGAAGGCCAAAACTTTATGTGCCCGTCTCAAGAGGTTCAGCATTTCACAGACTCCCTTTTTTTCCAGAATGGAGGGAAGAGTTGTGCCCCTGTTATGTAATGAAAGGTTTTCCAATTACATGGGTTATTTGATCACAAATCTCCTTAATGTTTCAGTTTGACTTAGAATCTTGGAAGTTTAGAGAATGATTTGGTTTCAGATCTGATTGTTTTTGATTTCCAAATGGTGATAGAAAAGGGAGCTAGAATTGCTACACACATACAATTATCTCTTTGCCTTCAAGTAAAGACTGACAGCTCAGGTGTTGAGGGCATAGATATCCTGGGAGCTTTCAGAGGTACCAGAGACAGGTGCCTTGCATCCATCATACTAGGTTGCACACTAACAAATTTACTTTTTTTTTTTTTTTTTAGTCTCATGGCATTCCTTCTCTCTGGGATCTATGAATATGTGTTATAAAGCAAATACATGTATTGCTATTTGAAATACATTCATCAAACTGGGAAAAACATATTTTTAAATTTTACAAACACAAAGCCATCATGTCCCTTTTGTTATATTACATTATCTCTTTTGTTAACAAGTTAACATGTTATGATGTTGAGCCAGTCATTTACTCTCACTTTTATATTTCTTCATGGTTAGGTCATTCAATACTACCTGTATAAAACCTACCATGCAAAAGGCTTCATGTTGGGCAATAAAGAATACAGGTAATGATGAGCATGTATCAAATAATATTAAATGTAACAATAAGGTCAGCTGATGTGTGAGAGAGAGGGGCAATGCAGAGAAATGCTGCAATTTGAAGTAGACTCTGCCACTCCCTCACTCTGTCCTACGGATTGCATTTAAAGCTTTGGGTCTCTGTTATGTGCCCTGAAAACTAGTGAGAACACAACTCTTTGAATAATATTTTTATGACAATCAAGACCGATCACATTTATGTATATCCATTTTTACAAGGAAAAATAAGATGGAGTTCTTTGCTTGTAATTCAACTTCTGTTACTTATTTCCATAGGGTAGTAGAGTCATGTGAAACTCTGCTTTTCCTTGGTATTTCTCTCATATTTTTCAAGTTCATGTTTTAATTTAAGTAATTATTACTCCCTTTAAACTCTTGGGCAGATACACTACCTTCCCATTATTCGTTGTGAACAGATACCTCTGAATTTTGCTTCAACTGACTGAGTTTTAAAGGGGAGATTTTTATTTCCTATGTCAGTGGTGAGTCTGGAAGTAACAAAAACTTCTGATCCAATTAACATATGAAGTAGATGCATTCACAATAGGTTCTTATTCAAGGCTATAACTCCTCCAGGTCACAATATTATTTTAAATATTTATACGGGAAGGCCATAACTATTGTTTTGCTTGCCCCTCAAAATCACCGGAGTGAAATGAAATGATGATAGTGGGATTTTTGTCTTGTTTTGTTTAGGGGTTACACCACATGGTGTGTGCTTAGGTTTTACTTCAGATTCTGGGCTCAAGGATCACTCCTGGCAGGGCTTGGAACATTATATGCAGTGCCAGGTCAACTGGGTGCAAGGCATACACTCTACAACTCTCTTGTGTCTGGAAGTTGAATATGATATATGGTAACCTAGGGAACAATTGTGATATACTATTTGGCACTGGGATTAAGTTTTGTTCCAAAAGGTGTGCTGTTGATGTTCAAGTCCCCCATGAAATTGAAATATGTGCATGGCCAACAGGAACCGATTCGACTGCTGACAGAAGAGGGCACTGTTGCACTTTCTCTAGATTAATTTAACCAACTGGAGGGAGGGGACAAATTCCTGTCTCCAAAGTCCTGTTTAATTCTTATGTTAAGGAGGACTGGGTTGGGTTAAACTGTATTCACTTTCTGGGACTAGCCATTTGATGGTTCCCCAAAGGAAAAAAGACTCAGTCAGGCTGATTTGACCGGTGTCCCCCTACCCCCTTATGACCTATAGGAACTCACCAAAAGGCTAAGTGGCACAGGAAAGACTGACTGAGCACACCGAATAGTCACCAGATATTACAAAAAGGATCAGCAACTACCTGATTTCTGGATGATGAATGTGTGCTGGCACGGTGTACTGTAGTAAAAATTTCCTCCCGTCTTCTATCAAATATGAAAAAGATGGTATTGGACTCTGGGTTACGGGAGATAAAGTTTTAAGACCCCAGCTGGCTCGTCAGTGATGGTTAGTTCTAATGACGCTGCTTTTTTGTACAGTTGGCTGGTTACGAGAAGCCATCATGAACACAACGGGTCCCATAAGCTTCAGCTTCCATCTTGTCATGAATATCTGAAGCTAGGAATGAAATATGGGTGAACATTGGATGGTCCAGAAAACACAGCTACACCACTTGGGGACAATAGTAAAGGAATTCACCAGTGTTTTTGTTTGTTATTGGGTCACACCCTGTCATTCTCAGGCATTATACCTGGCTCTGCCTTCAGGAATTAATCTTGGCTGGCTCAAGAGACCAAATGGGGTTTCTGGGTTGGCTGCATGAAATGCAAATACCCTATCTGTTGTACTATTGCTCTTGTCCCACCAATTTGAACAATTATTTACCTATGCTTATTATGCCTTCTCTCTTTACATGTCATGTATGCATACACATAAAGATAGGTTTTACTGAATTACTTGAGTGTAAATTACTGACATGATGCTGTTTACTCCTAAAATAATGTATGTATATTTAAAAGAATGAAGGCTTCATTTCACATAATTTAGAATAATTATAGCTAGGAAATAAAAATAAGATCCCTAGCAAAAATATTACCTAGGGATATAATTCAGTCACATAAGTTATTTCAATGATATGTAGCAAATGAAAAGAAAGGGATTTTCTTGCCTTCTTTAGTCCAGAGAAGATTCTCAGCATTTGTCTTTTATGACAATGACAGTTCAGAAAAGTTGGACATATCACAGAAAAATTTAATTAAATTTTCTCTATGATTTTCTCACAATTACATTCAGATTATATACTTTTCCGCTGGAATACCTTAAAATGATGCTAAGTCCTTTTCCATGCATTATAATGGCAGACAAATATATGATGCCAATGTCTTTCCAAAATGCTGACGTTAACTTTAAGGTGGTGTCTTCCAGATTTCTCTAGATTAAGTCTACTATATTCCTCTCTACACAATATCATATTTTGTAAGCATTCTGTTATGCTTCCGACCTTGTCACTAATTTTTGTCACACGTGGATTATTTTTGCCACGTTTGCACAGTTGGACTAGTCAATTTCTATGTGATTTACATCCTCTTGTCACTAAGCAGTGATTTTTCTGTTTTCTTTTGGGGCAACACCCAGTGGTGCTTGGGATTTACTTCTGGCTCTGCACTCAGGAATTACTCCTGTTAGTGCTTGAGGGACCATATTAGATGTTGAGTATAAAACCTGAGTCAGCCAGGTCAAGGCAAATGCTTTACTCACTGTGTTATCACTTTGACCCCATAAGTAGTGATTTTTATCCAGCTGTCAGTGAGCCTTATCTCTAAACTGACCCTCCTCCTGCTACTATTTGAAATTTGAGGTGAGAGTGGCACAGCCATACTGTGATTCTTTCTTGAGAATATTCAATATGTTCCTTTTGGTTTCATACCTTCAGGCCAATGAACAAGGGTTTCTTCTGTCAAAGAGGCTGGCGAGCCTGCTCAACATTTGCTAGCAACTTTAAAAGGCATCCTCCCCCAAACTACCACGAATTTGAAATTGTAGTAGGTTCTATTATTAAATTATTCTATTATTAAATTTTGGGGGGCACACCCAGAGGTTCTCAGGGCTCTGTGTCTCTGTATTTCAGAAGTCATTCCTGATGGCACTTGGGCGACCATCTGGTGGTGATTGGGATCAAAGCCAGGTCAGCTTTGTGAAGGGCAAGTGCTGCCTTATTATTAACTTTTTTTTTAAAAGAAAAAAAGATTGCATTTCATTATAGTGGGCAGCACAAAGAATTTGATCATGAATTCAAGATTTGTGCCTCACCTAGTGTTTCTGAATTAGGTATTGTAGGAGGAGTAGGAGTAGGAGTAGCTATGTAGATAGCACCCATCTAGCATTC
The DNA here is from genome assembly GCF_024139225.1 of Suncus etruscus. Taxonomy (NCBI): domain Eukaryota; kingdom Metazoa; phylum Chordata; class Mammalia; order Eulipotyphla; family Soricidae; genus Suncus; species Suncus etruscus. The sequence continues at coordinate 38,075,312 of NC_064866.1, read as the reverse complement.
CTGAAACCTCTCTTTGGTTGACATGATGTTAGAGGGAAGAAGAATGGAGATACTTCTTTCTGTGGGAGAATACAGACAAATGGCTTTCAATACTTTCTGAGTCTGTTGAAACATCTCAACAATGTTTTTAGGTTGAAAAACTTTCTGCCCTCCTTCAAATCCTCCTCCTTTCCAGTATTATGTGGGTTGAGAAAGTCTGCAAGTCTTTTAACACAGTCCAGAAGTGCTAACACAGACTAACATAGCACAGTTCATGATATACCAAAGACTACCCTATGCACCCCACAATGCACAACAAGATGAATGGTCTTGTCACTGCTCCTCTGGCAGCAATGTTTGCAATGTTAGAATCGTTCATTCTAAAATCCTCAATCCTGATCCTCACCTATAAAACTCTACTTTAGGGAATCTCTTCTCATTGCTCCTTCTCCTGTTCTTTCTGCTCTTTTCAATATGGCTGATTTCTTTGGAGCTTGATCAAAGCCTAACATGCTTATCTCAGGTTTTGGCTTTCTCAGCAGGCAGAATCACACAACAACCTCCTCATCCCCTTCAAGTCTTTGCTCAAATGTCCTCTTTCCAAGGAGGCCATACTCTTCTAAAGTCTCTTTTCCCCATGTCTCTGTCCTTGCAGTACTCTTTGATTTTACTTATCATTTTGGCACACATGATGCAACTCCTTCATTATTATTCACTGTCTTCCTTGTTCGGCATACAGCCCAGATTAGAGGTCTTCATTTTATTTACTTATATATCCCAAGTGCATAGAATGGTGGGCACAACATACATACTTGCTGAATGAATGAATATGTTTCATTTTCTGCCCTATTGGTCCATTGAACTTTGGGCAGTGTGGCAGCCAAGAAAACAAAAACTCAATCAAGAAATTTCTGCCTGACTTCATCAGGGTTGGTAATTCTCAGGGGGGTGGAGGCTAGCAGCCCATTCACCTTTTCTTGGAAAAAAAAAAACACTCTGAAGGAAGGAGATTATATAACCCTGAAACTTTTCCTAATCAGTTGTACCGGAGAAGGTTGAGGAAACCTGAATGGTCAGAAGATAGTCTCCCACCTAAATTTCTCCAGCTTCCTATTCTAGGAATGATTAGCCACAAAAGTCACAGAGAAACCAACGGAAAAACAAGTTTCCTCCAATCTCCCCTTGCACCTTGAGCATTGAGGTTTATGAAGATTACGGGAAAGCTTATCCAAGAAAACTGTGACCACAGCCATGCCTAGGCTCCTTCCCCTGACTGGTGGTGATGCAAGGGTGAAGGCTGAAAGGAGGGCAATGGGGTATCCGGAATGGGGGAACCTCAAAAAAAAAGGCATCTTGAATAAATATGAACTGATCTGAAAGATCCAGCCTAGCAACTTCCTGAAAAGGAACCACATCCGATCCCCGAACTTTCCTTCTCCTTTCCAGCTCTCTTCGCCTCTCTGCAGCCCCCACTAGAAAAGATCATTGTCTAATTTCCACTAATTCTCTTTAGTTGCAGGGAGTTGAGAGTGGGGACTTAGATTCAAAGGCAGACGTACGGTTGAAATTATGACCCATCGAAGTTTTTGTGTTCACAATCAGCCTGGGAGAGCAGACAGCTGTGCCTAAGGCTGCCCACTAGGGTCGAGGTTGTGGCAGGATATCAAATGAGAGGAAAATTAGGTGCTCCTGTTGTGGCTTAGGTGTAAACCATAGCTAATGCTTTCATATGTTTGCTTGTAAGCTAATGTGCAGTGTCTCTTCAGAACTGGAGGAGTTTCTAAATAGAGTCTGTACCAATTAAGGAGCAGAAGTGAGAATTTTGTGAATTTTGTGTCTTTTACTTATATTAAAAGTTTCACTTTCCACAAGTATCTCAAGGGACACTTGGGACATTGGTGATGGGAATGTTGCACTGGTGAAGGGTCTTTAAAAAAATTTCAACTAGGTCTCGAGAGTTTGATTCATAGAGCTGAATCTTCAGGGCACTGGCCTGAAATCTTAAAACATTTTTTTCACTGTATCTTTAACAACTCCTGAATATTTTAAAAATAAAGTTTTCAAGTTGAATCACCATGAGACACACAGTTAAAAAGTTGTTTATGATTGAGCTTCAATCTCTAAATGTTTTCATATAATTGCTAGTATTTAAATAGCTTTCATATGAATTCTCCATGTCATATATTGGAAGTATTCATATGTTTTGGATCGTCATTCTCATTTATTCTAGATAGATACATTTCTAGTCTTCAGTAACTTTTTCTTGCTCAATAGTTCAATAAGATTCTACCAGACATGTAGATAGGCAGTGTATCTTAAACAAATCTAGTTAAAAATGAGGTCAGGGTGAGAAAGATAACACAGTAGGGAATTTGTCTTACATACAGTTGACTTGGGTTTGATCCCTGGTACCACATTAGGTTTCCAGAATCCCGCCAGAAACCCCTAAGCACACACAGAGAAATATGTCTTGAGCACAACCAGGAGTGGGACATTCCTGCAAAGTAAAAATGAGTCTTCAAATTAATATTAAAAAAGCATTTTGTTTTGGGGAGTGTTTCTGACCCCAAATGAAAGAATTTCAAGCATTTTGTCACATATTTTAATTTTTATTTCCTCCTCTGTTCATTTAAAATTCCTTATAATTATTTTATTTTAATCTTAATGCTCAAAGCAAATATTCACTTGTTAGAATTTAGGAAAGCTACTGTTATTTTTTAACTCTCCACCAATGTCAGCCATATAATACATTAATTCCTTTACCATCCTTTATGTACGTTTAGTGTCAAAAATTTCCATACCACATATATTTGAAATTCTAACTTAAAGAATTAGTTTTCTGGAAAGCATTAATGTACATTACATATTTGGCTTTCTCATTTTCTATTTTGTGGTAAATTTTTAAAAATTTTTTTATTTTATTGAAATCATTGTGATTTACAAAGTCCTTTGTAGTTGAATTTTAGTTATACAATGAATCAAGGCCAATCCCACCATCAGTATTGACCTTCACCACCAATTTCCCAGAGTGCCTTCTATACTACCATCCCTTCCCCTTTGGCCTGCTAGCATAACAGGCCCATTTTAAATTTAGATAGTTATAATTTGGATCTCTTGATTCTATTGTTGTTGCCATTAGCTTGGATGTTTAGTTTTGTCCTTTTTTTTTTTATCTCCATCAATGCACCTGAGATTACTTAGCCCCCATACTTTCTTTTATTTATTTTTTTTAAATTTTTTTCTTAGAGTAGAAGAACTCTCTATTTCCTTTTACTATTATTATTATTATTATTTTATTTGTTTTATTTTTTGGTTTTTGGGGCCACATCCAGTGGTGCTCAGGTGTTACTTTTGGCTCTGCACTTGGGAATAACTCCTGGCAGTGCTCAGGGGACCAACCATATGAGATGCCCAGGATCAAACATGGGTCAGCCATGTACAAGGCTCCAACTTCTTTATTTTCTTTTGTTTAAATATAACTATTCTAAGTGAATTCTGTATTATCTTAACAGAAAGAAGAGTTATTTAATTTCAGTTTCTGAAAGATATACATATATATTGCATATACGAGGTTGATAATATTTGTTTATAACAGTTTCCAAAGATATTTCTTTCTCATTTGGTTTATACCAGTTGAGAGGGATAGTGTCAATATTATTACTATTCTATAGATCTCATTAATCCAGGTTCGACTAGTCATTTTCTAACACCTTCCATTTTTGTTGTTGATGGTTTACTATGATATTCCCATAGACTTCGAGTTGAGATTTTAAATTTTGTCCTGCTTACAGTTTTTAGTGTTGTTTGAGTTGTGGCTGATGGTCTCAGTTTTGGGAAATTATCAGTCATTGCCCCTACAGTTATTGTTCTGGCTGACTTTTTTCCTGTTTTGGAATTTCATATACATAGTATTCTTTTTTACTTTTTAAAATCATATGCTTCTACATAATTTTCTTTTTAATTTTTAATATTTCTTATACCATTGTATTTCTGTTCAGGTAATTATTTACTGATATATCTTCTAAATCACACATTATTTTATAAGCCATTTTGTATAAGCATTTTATAAGCATTTTGTAGTTTATTTTTTTAATATTTTGGCAACTCTATAATTAGTAATTTCTAAAATGCTTGTTCAACATGTGCATAAGGGAGAGGTAAATTTATATTGTGCTAATAAAATTTTTATGCCTCTTCCTCCTTTTTTTAATATATATTTTATTTAAACAACTTGATTACATACATGATTGTGTTTAGGTTTCAGCAATGTAAAGAAAACAACCCATCACCAGTACAACATTCCCATCTCCAATGTCCCAAATCTCTCTCCTCCCCACCCTATGGCCCCCACCAGTACTCTAGACAGGCTTTCTATTTCCCTCATACATTGTCATTGTTAGGATAGTTCACAATGTAGTTATTTCTCAAACTAAACTCATCCCTGTTTGTGGTGAGCTTCATGAGGTGGGCTGTAACTTCTAGCCCTCCTTTCTTTTGTGTCTGAAAATTATTATTGCAAGAATGTCTTTCATTTTTCTTAAAACCCATAAATGAGTGAGACCATTCTGCATCTTTCTCTCTCTCTCTCTGACTTATTTCACTCAGCATAATAGATTCCATATACATCCATGACTTCATCTTTCCTGAGAGCTGCATAATATTTCATTGTGTAAATGTACTACAGTTTCTTTAGCCATTCATCTGTTGAAGGGTATCTTGGCTGTTTCCAGAGTCTTGCTATGGTAAATAGTGCTGCAATGAATATAAGTGCAAGGAAGGGATTTTTGTATTATATTTTTGTGTTCCTAGGGTATATTCCTAGTAGTAGTATAACTGGGTCGTATGGGAGCTCGAGTTCCAGTTTTTGGAAGAATCTCCATATTGCTTTCCATAAAGGTTGAACTAGACGGCATTCCCACCAGCAGTGGATAAGTGTTCCTTTCTCTCCAGATCCCCGCCAACACTGCTTGTTCTCATTCTTTGTGAGGTGTGCCAATCTCTGGGATGTGAGGTGGTACCTCATCGTTGTTTTGATTTGCATCTCCTTGATGATTAGTAATGTGGAGCATTTTTTCATGTGTCTTTTGGCCATTTGTATTTCTTCTTTGTCAAAGTGTCTGTTCATTTCTTCTCCCCATTTTTTGATGAGATTAGATGCTTTTTCTTTTAAAGTTCTGTCAGTGCCTTGTATATTTTGGAGATTAGCCCCTTATCTGATGGGTATTGGGTGAATAGTTTCTCACTCAGTGGGGTGCTCTTGTATACTGGGCACTATTTCCTTGAGGTGCAGAAGCTTCTCAGTTTAATATATTCCCATCTGTTAATCTCTGCTTTCACTTGCTTGGAGAGAGCATTTCCTCCTTGAATATGCCTGTAGTCTCAATGTCCTGGAGTGTTTTACTTACATGTTGTTCTATATATCTTATGGTTTCGGGTCTGATATCCAGGTCTTTAATCCATTTGGATTTTACCTTCGTACATGATGTTAGCTGGGGGTCTAAGTTCAATTTTTTTGCAAGTGGCTAGCCCGTTGTGCCAACACCATTTGTTGAAGAGGTTTTCTTTTCTCCATTTAGGATTTCTTGCTCTTTTATCAAAAATTAGGTGATTGTATGCCTGTGGAACATTCTCTGAGTATTCAAGCCTATTCCACTGATCTAAGGGCCAGTCTTTATTCCAATACCATGCTGTTTTGATAACTTTTTGCTTTGTAGTACAGTTTAAAGTTGGGGAAAGTAATTCCTCCCATATTCTTTTTGCCAATGATCGCTTTAGCTATTCTAGGGTGTTTATTGTTCCAAATAAATATCAAAAGTGCCTGATCCACTTCTTTGAAGAATGTCATGGGTATGTTTAGAGGGATAGCATTAAATCTGTACAATGCTTTGGGGAGTATTGCCATTTTGATTATGTTAATCCTGCCAATCCATGAGCAGGGTATGTGCTTCCATTTCCATGTGTCCTCTCTTATTTCTTGGAGCAGAGTTTTATTGTTTTCTTTGTATAGTTCCTTCACATTTTTAGCCAAGTTGATTTCAAGATATTTGAGTTTGTGTGGCAACTATTATGAATGGGGTTTTTTCTTAATGTCCATTTCTTCCCAATTATTACTGATGTACACAGATGCAAAGATCCTCAACAAAATCCTGGCAAATAGGATTCAATGCCTCATTAAGAAGATCATCCACTACGATCAAGTAGGTTTCATCCCAGGATTGCAAGGCTGGTTTAACATCCATAAATCTATCAACATAATACACAACATCAACAACAAGAAAACTAGAAATCACATGATCATATCAATAGACGCAGAGAAAGCATTTGACAAGGTCCAACACCCATTCTTGACCAAAACTCTCAGCAAGATGGGATTGGAAGGAACCTTTCTCAATATAGTTAAGGCCATCTACCACAAGCCAGAGGCAAATATTGTCCTCAATGGAGAAAAACTAAAAGCCTTCCCTCTAAATTCTGGCACAAGACAAGGCTGTCCTCTCTCCCCACTCCTATTCAACATAGCACTGGAAGTCCTTGCTATAGTGATTAGGCAAGAAAAAGATATCAAGGGAATCCAGATAGGAAAAGAAGTCAAGCTCTCACTGTTTGCAGATGATATGATAGTCTACTTTGAAAACCCTAAAGACTCTTCCAAAAAGCTTCTGAAAATAATAAACTCATATTGCAATGTGGCAGGCTACAAAATTAACACACAAAAATCAATGGCCTTTCTATACACCAATATAATAGGCATTTTGTAGTTTACGAAACATATCATTTAATTCTGTATTATAAGGTTCTAGTTTTCTGATGTTTAGCAGCTTATAATTTGTGTTCTTGAGTCAAAAACAAACGTTATCCTCAAGTTATTAAACATAGGCGTAAGTTTACTTGTTTCTACAGTCAGTTTTTTCCCCTTTAGTCTTATTTTTTTTTCTTTTTACAATTAGTGGAAAAAGATGACAATTTATATGAGGAATCATTGAAGTTCTGATTACATCATCATATTGAATATGTTTTTTTTACTTCCTCTTGAGTAGTTTGGCAAAATTAATAATGAAATTAGAAATTATTATCATCTCCGGAAGAAGACAACATAACCAATATTGGAGACATAGGGTTTTTTATTTAATAATTATTTTTTAAATTGAATCACTATTAGATGCACAGTTACAAATTTTTTTGTAGCGTTTCAGTCATGCAATGTTCCAACACCTATCCCTCACTAGTGCACATTTAGGAATATATTTTTGTGCAACTTCTACCTATCTAAATTTCTTACCATTTTCCATGTTACAACCTTAAATTGGACCCTAATTTTAACTTGTCTGGAATCCAGACCAAGATTTTCCATATTTTAATCTTTCAATTCATTGCTATTTGGTCACTATCATTGCATTAAGATTTGCAAAATTAAAAAATTTCTAATTATCTTCTTGGTGCTTTACTTTTCTATTTGAAGTCTTTAATAATAGGGTTGAAGAACTAAGATTCAAAAAAAGACAATTTTTACTTATTTAATAAATTTTCAAATATAATAGAGCATAAATGGAAGAACAAAATTGAATCTAGATAAATTCATTTGTACCTTTCCAAAATAATTATGGTTGGAACACACTTTTGTTAAATGATGACTGATCTTCTAAAAAAGATACTGGCATGGTCATAGTTTCTCTTTTCAAAGAAAAATTTACTTTTATATTTGTCACAGTAAGCATTGTTCATTAATTACAACATTTTCTCCTAATTATAGGGATTAGCATCTTGTTGCTTATATATAATATCATCACTTTAAATACCTGCTCCCCCTGAAGGGAGGTCTCACCACAGGAAGAAAATGTAATTCTAGATAATTTTTTCCTTTTAATGAAAACATGCTCTTCTCTTTTCCTTTGTGAGTTCAGATTTAATGCTATATGTAAATGTGCCTTGTAAACTCTAAAGTGCTATCAAATGAATGATATTTTACTTAATAATTAACATTAATGCCAATAAAATATTGTTCCCTATTAAAATGCAAATGTTCTTTGGAGACTGATACATTAAACCAATTATGCATGACTTGATGAGACATATTTCATCAGCCAGCTTGTGCAATAAATGAAGTGATGTGATGAAGTTGGGGAGAGAGAGGAGGGGGAGAGAGAGAGAATTAGAGGGAGAAGGAGAAGAGGGACAGAGAGAGGTTCACCTTCTGTAATCTTGGATTGCAAGAAGTTTTCCTAAGGAAGGTGACAGTATTAAGCTGAGGTATAAATAGATGAAGCTAATTTATCAAGTCAAAAGAAAGGGAAATGGAGATCAATAGGGAGAGAGTTTCAGAGAAAATTAAAGGAGGTCAAGGGAGAGAGAGAGAGAAAGAAAGAGATCAAGAATACCCAAGAGTGGGACATTCTTAATACTGCTCCGATACCAATATGCTCCAGTTTTGATATGACATCCTGACAATGAGGAAATGTCAACAACTAGGTCTAAAAGCAGGTTGTCTTACCTCACTACCTAACAATAAGATTAAATCAGAAGACACGCCATCCTTTGAGCTGTGCAAAAGCCAAGATTGCTAACTACAGAAGACTGACTGTGACAACCATGACTGGGCAGAACTTATCCTGCGACCAAGAAAAAAGATTTTTGTTTTGGCCTATGATCTGTACAACAACCAAGATCTCTAATCCCAGAGATCTGGCTGAGACAACTGCAACTGAGCAGAACTTCTGGAAACATAATGTCTCTATCCTAGGCTTCTTACTAGGATCTGTTCAAAAACTAAGATTGATTGAAATTACAGTGTTGGAACTAAATTTCTAAAAATGTAAAGAAAGGCTTCACTCTAATCTCCATCCTATGACCTGTGCAAATACCGAGATCTCTAGTTACAGAGGCATGATTTTATCATCCATGACTGAGCAAAAAGTTTCCAGAGAGCACAAAAATCTTTGGGAAGAGAAAAAAGTATGTACAGAGCCTATAGTTATTCCCATGACAGTATGCTTCAAAGGTGGAGAAACCCTTTATCTCTTAGGCCAAGGGAATTCCCTCTCTAATCTCCCCAATATTTACTGTGCCTATGCAAAAACAAAAGAACAAATTAATTTTTTGTTATTTTTGTTTTTATTGTTTTTCTTTTTGTGTGCTTTGTTTCATTTTTATTCAGGACCATGGTTACTGTTTGGTTGTTGTCTTTATTGCTGTGGTGCTTTTTTTGGTTCTTTTGTTTGATTTTTTTTTGGTAATGTTTTTATGTTTTTCATCCTTTTCCCCTTTCTTCTCTTAAATTGACTTTTATAGCCTCTAGAAGGATTCCTCCCATTTCTTTCTTGTTTGATTTTTACCCCCCCTCCCCTTTTTTTCCTCTTTCTTTTTTCTTTCTTCCAAACAGAACATTACTTGAACCATCTTGTTCTGCCTCACAAATTGAGGGGGGAATAATGGAGGGTCCCAAGACTAAACAGATGTATAAACATTGAGTAGAAATAAAAAATGATTAGACTTAAACACCAAATCTAAAACCAACGACAACAGAATCGAAACCCAATCTACAACAAGCTAGACACAGAGGGGACCACTTATACTAGCAGCCCAGGGGGCAAAGGAGGGGCGATGTGGAATGCATGCTAGGAACAGGGGTGGAGAGAGGACAACATTTGTGGCAGGAAAGCCCCGGATTCACTGACACTATGTACCTAAAATATTACTGTGAAAAATTTGTAATCCATTTTGGTCAATATAAAAATTATTTAATTAAAAAAAGAATACACAAGAGTGAAGAAGAGGAAATGTGAGAGGCTGTGAGAAAAACATCCAATTACATGTACTGAAACATAAAATATTAAAAGAGGGATGATAGAAAATGAAACTGTACTAGTAAGCAAGAATCAGATCATGCTGGGGTTTTCTTGGTTGCAATAAAACATTGTTTATAGTCTAAAAACTGATGAAAAGCTAATGTAATTTCTACTTTTTCATTATTTATTTAATTTTTATAATTAATGTATTTCAGCACCATGGTTACAGAATTGTTCATGATTGCTTCAGTCATATAATTTTATATAGAGGTAGTGGATATTACTCAATAAATACAATGAAAACTTCAATGTATTATCTTCAGATAAATGCCTTCTTGTTTTGGAGGAAGGATATCATTTCCTCCTTTCTCCAAAATAAGAATAAGGACTGAGAGAATATGAGGATTTAACAGTTACTCACTTCAATTTACTTTAGCTGTAGCACTGCCAGATGTGATCTCTGAGGGAAAGGCCAGGAATAAGCCCTAAATATGGACAAATGTGGCCCTAATCTCCCTCTCTATACCAACAAGTATCAAAGAATCTTTAATGGGAGCTAAGTTTCTAATGTATCAGTGCATATAAATTTTGTGGCCTGATACCTGTTATAGAAACATTTTTGAACATCAACAACAACAACAACAAAAAGACCACCAATGTTAATCTCGTCTAGAGATGAGAGTAAATATGCTTAAACAACTTGTTTTTATTTTTTTTTGAAATAATTATTTATGTATTGGGAAGGGAATTAGATTATACTCAGAGGCTACTCCTTGCCCACGGAATACCCCTTGATGGTGCTCAGAGGTGATACTGGGAATTTGAACTGTGGTCAGCCACATGCGCATTATGGGTTGTTCTAACCTCCAAAGTTATTCTCTTGTCATAAGCATTATTTCATGCTTTATCCTCAGGAATACACACACAAATATTTAGAGACTTTTTCTCTTTTGCATCTCATTATATTTTTATTTTATTTTATTTTTTAAATATATTTTTAATTTAAGTAACATGATCATATTTGGGTTACAGTCATAATCAGAACACCCCCCTTCACTCGTGCAACATTACCCACTCCCCCCTTCCTATCCCCTGCCTGTATTTGAGACAGGCATTCTACTACAGTAATTTGTTTTTAAGTTCAGTAAGTTGTATTTTTTTCCTTAAAGGATAAGAGTAAAAAAATATAGTAAAAGTGTGATAGTGGCAATCACCAATGTTTGCATAGGTCCAGAAAAATGGAGAAAATGGAAAAAAAATCCTTGACCTGATTACAAAAAGCCTCACCCCAGAAGTTTATTGGCATAAGACAGACTCTGGGTTCCAGGCATACCAGTCTATCCAACTCCAGTCTGGACCACACACAGTGGCCTTCAGGGGTTACTCCTGTATCTGAGCTCAGAAATCACTCTTGGGAGGCTCAGGGGATGATTTGAGATGCCAGGGATCAAACCTAGGCTGGCTGTGTGCAAGACAAATACCCTACCCACTATGCTATTGTCTGGCCCTGATTTTTTTTCAGTGCTGAAAGATCAGTATATTACTCTTGGTAATACTTAATTTAGTAATATTGATTTGAGGATATAGCACTCAGTCCAGCAATATAATGATACTCTGGCCCAACCTTGGTAGGATTGAATTTAGGGTTTGAACATGAAAGCACTGCGATCATTTAAACTATCCCTACCCATTGCAATATTTTAATCTAGACATATTTTCTTCCCAATCCCCCTTTTCTTTCACTTCACTGGAAGCCTTAATATGAATTTTGATAAACTCCTAGGATATTATACTTCAAATTTGTGCGAGTTTTCTCCATTACTATATAGTTTAGCTATTTAGGTATATTTGTAAGCTACAAAAAAGTCAGCAGATAGTCCTTCAACATAGTGAGCAGCTAAGTAAGAGAACTTCTAGAAAACTTATTGTCATATGTCCTTATAAGAATATTGAAGACTTTTAGTAGAAACTTTTGAGAAAAGACAGTGGAAAGAGCTAAAGGAGGTTGATGGATGCTTGAAAATAGTCAAAGGGAAGTGACATTTCTAATGCAAATATATAAGGCTTTCAACTATTTTAGGATCTATCTGATGCTCTTTATAGCATTAATTTAATATATTGGTTTTAATTGAGTGATCAATGAAAACTTTATCTGGTCTGTGGTCAATGGGTTATTTTAAGTTTGGTGTCTTTTCTGGGCATAAATGAAGTTAAAAGACAGACATAGCCTTCAAATACTTAGATTCTCTTTATAGCAAAAGGGAAGTTAAGAAAGTAAAAGAAGAAAAGAAGATCTGTAATGGAAACTTTTAAGCAATTATATATTTTAACTCAATTAATGATCTTAAAAAACTAGAAAAAAGCATTGCTATAATTTATCCCAGGTGAGCACACTGAATCTTAGGTAAGTTCAGATAGTTCAAGACTACATATGTATGTTATCTATACACATATTTCTGACTATAACTGTGATTTGAAATTTGATTTGATGGAGTAGTGCAGTTGGGGACAATATTTTGGACACTTCAAATGATGAGGGAGATTTACATAGTAAAAAGTTATCTGACTATAAAAGTATCTAATTTCCTTTTTATCAGAGAGTAGTCTTCCTGTCCCCCCCCCCCAATTTTCTTTGAATTAGACTAAAGTCACTACGACTTTTTAGGTCTTAGTTTTTGATCCATGAAAAGATATGCTTGCTTAAAACTATTGATTTTAAACTGATCTATCCAATAGCAGAGACTCTGAAAAATACTCAAGAAATAGGTAGAGTTTGTGGATGGGCTTAAAGTATTAGATATTAGGAAGAACTTTTTCTTCCTTGATCTCTTTTGTGTTCTCTTTAATTTCTGGGTGCTACTAAGAAATGGTATTGCTAAAGAAAAATAAAGGTGGGGACAACTAGTCTAACTGGTTTGCATCCCTTTGACTTTGTTAGGAACCATAGGTGAACAAATCAGATTGACAGCCATCAGATTTAAGAGCTTGTAAATTCAAACAGTAGAAACATCTGTCAATAGACTAATTTATGAGAAAGCAGAATGAAGTGGAGAAGCAAAATATAGGAGAGAAACCAGAGAGATGTTCATTACTCAGCCAATTTGCTGAAAATCTATTTGCAGAAACAATTGACCAAAATTGGTATTCCCCAAAAACATGTTCAGTAAAGATAATTTTGACTAAAGATCAATTGGCTGAATTACCTGAAAACTATCAAATATTTTAAAACCAATTAAGAATAGTTTGCTGCAACTGTTTCTTGGGAAAGTTTTCTGTGTTTTGTATAAGACAGTCTTTCTTTACAGTTCTAGAAGTTCTGTTTCATCACTGTTGAAATCAGTCTTCTGTAGTTGGTGGTCTTGGTTTTTGCACCGATCCTAGTACAAAGCCTAGGATAGAGTCTTTCATTATGTTTCCAGAAGTTCTGCTCAGTTGCAGTTGTCTCAGTAAGACCTCTAGAATTAGAGATCTTGGTTATTGTACAGTTCATAGGCCAAAGCCTAGACTAGGGTCTTTTTTATTTGTCCCAGGATACGTTCTGCTCAGTCATGGTTGTCACAGTCAGTCTTCTGTAGTTAGCGATCTTGGCTTCTGCACAGATCAAAGGATGACGTGTCTTCTGATTTCATCTTATCGTTAGGTAGTAAGGTAAGACAACCTTCTCTTAGACCTAGTTGTTGCCATTTCCTCATTGTCAAGATGTCATACTAAAACTGGCGCATCAAACAGAACCACATAACTTGAACCATCTTGTTCTGCCTCACAAAGGGGAAAGGAGGAAATAATGGAGGGCACCAAGACCAAATTCATATGAACATCGAGTAGAAATAAAAAATGATCAGACTTAAATACTAAATCCAAAGCCAATGACAACAGAATCGAAACCCAATCTACAACAAGCTAGACACAGAAGGGACCACTTATACTAGTAGACCGGGAGGCAAAGGAGGGGCGATGTGGGATGCATGCTGGGAACAGGGGTGGAGGGAGGACAACATTTGTGGTGGGAATGCCCCTGATTCATTGTCACTATGTACTTAAAATACTACTGTGAATGATTTTTAATTCACTTTGGTCAAAATAAAAATGATTAATAATAAAAAAAGAACAACAACAGAAAAGAACTACTGCAGATTAGGTAAGGGTTTTTGGAAAGAATTGGCACTGAAAAGGCTGCAACAATATTTAGGCCAGTTAAATGGAAGTGCAGCCTCTGGGAAGTAAAATGTTGAATATTTCAGAGACAAATGCAACATGCAGGAGAAATTGACACTTAAATGAGCAGAATTAATAAATTCCTATAGAAAGTGCAGTGATATTTGTTTCTTTTCTATTTCTTGGCTATTGTTTATAAGCCTATTACAAATGCTCAGGTACCAATTTTTATTTAGAAACGTGCTGTCATTTCTTTAAGGGAGTTATCTAAGAAGGAATTGGTGAAGCATAATGAAAATTTATTTTTGATTTTTCAAGAACAGTCAAACTTCAGTATAATTGTGCTGCTTTATTTCTCATGAGGAAGGCTCTAAGTTTTGCAGATGTTTAGCAATGCTTTCTAATCATGCTACTATAAAGTGTTATCTTATTTTGATTTGCATTTTCTTATATGTAGCATATTACTGGCCATTTATTTTCTTTGGAGAAATAGTATGCAAATCCCTAATCCACTTAAGAATTAGGTTGTTCATCTGTTATTGATATTTCTTTATATATTTTAGACACAAGTTCCTATTCAGATACAGGATTTGCATATATTTATTTACTCTCTTTATGGATGTCTCCTTATTTTTAATAGTGTCTATTAAATCATAAAAATTTTAAACTTTTTATGTGTTTGTTTTGGGGCCATACTTGGTGATGCTCCGTGCTCAGGAGTCACTCCTGGTGAGACTCGCAGAACTGTATGTAGTGCTAGAAATGGAACATGGTCAGCTTTTTTGCAAAAAAAAACCAAAAAACAAAAACAAGACATTATAATTAACAAAATTAATTCTAAAAATTATATAGTTTTCCATAAGATCCAGACCAAACAAAATAGCTATTCCTGTCATTACAATGAACATTATACGAGGCCACAGCCTGTGAAATGAAATAAATATTTCATTTATAATATAAATATTATACATATAAGAAAGGAAGACATTTCAGGGATAGATATATACTCTTGCTAATCCCACAAGGTGAGAATATTCGCCCCCATGTAAACATCAAGGTACAGCTGCACTTCAGTAGGAACATGACAACCTTGACATACATGTAAGGCCTGACCAGCACTCTAGTCTAGAAAATGAATGTTCACTGCCCCAACCAATTAAAGTACCATTCTCCTTGCTTTAATTGGCATAGGGAGGGCAGGCAATACAATTTTGGCCAATGAAGTGTGAATAGAGTCTATTAATGGAGGACTGGGAGTGGGTAAAAAATAAAAAAAAAATAAAAAAAAAAAAGAAAGGAAGAAGTAAAACCACCTCTTTATATTGTGCTGCACTTGGTGGTGCTCAGGGGTTACTCCTGGCTCTGTCCTCAGAAATTACTCCTGGTGGTGCTCAGGGGATCATAAGGGATGCTGAGGGAAGAGCGAGCTTTGGTTGGTCATGTGCCAGGCAAATGCCCTGTGCTCTGTGCCCTTATAAAGTCTCTGGCCCCTTTTGTAGTTTCCCTTTACCCTGAAGTTTTATTAAGTGCTTCCCTTATGAACAGGTGTTGAATTTTAACATGTGAGATTTTCATGTGCATATTCGTACTTATATGTGTATTTTGTTTCCGTCTTAAGGAAAGTTTATATTCTTTTGAAACAATTTCACTTTTATCAGTTTGCTTAATTCTATTCCCAGGGTGCTAGAGAGCTTGCTAATATTTTGTGAAAATTTATGCATAGTTTATTTGTTTGTTTTTTTGGGGGGGCGGGGGAGCTACACTCACGGACTCTCAGGGGTTCCTGAGCTATATGCTCAGAAATCGCTCCTGGCTTAAGGGACCATATGGGATGCTGCAGATCTTATCCTGGGTCTGCTGCGTGCAAGGCAAACTCCCTACTGTTGTGCTATCTCTCCAACCCCTTATGAATAGTTTCTACATTTGTTTTTTACTTTATATTTGACGTAACCATTCCTATTTGCTTTTGATTCTATTTTCATAAAGTAGCTGAAAAGAAGTAGTTAAGATTCATTGGAAGGACACACAGATAGTACAGGTGGAACAAAAACTTGTCTTGCACGTGATTGACCCTGGTTTGAGCTCCCAGTGCCACATATAGCCCCTGAGCATCTACAGCCAGGATTCCTTATTACAGAACTAGGAGAAAGTACCTAACCATGGCCTGGTGTGGCCTCCAAAACTAGCCAAACAAAAAGAACAACAACAAAAACAAAGATTCATTGGAGATGATGATGTTGGAAGAGAGACACTTTTTTTTTTTGGGGGGAAGAGAGACACCTTTAGGCTTCTAGGCATAATCTTGCAGTGTACAAATGAAAGATGGTTAAAGAAATGCTTGGGCTTTGCTCAAATACAAATAATGATTTTCTTCATTATTGTTATTTTTTGTTGGGAGGTACTGTACAAAGTGCTTTTTCCATAATATCAAATGCTTCTTTACATTTATCATGATGTATAATGACCAGATACTTTTTTTTTCATGATTGCTAGATCTATAAGTATCATGGAAGACTCAAGATTACTGAGTCTAAAACTTGTTCTTTTATCTTTGTGGTCAAAGGATATTCCTCTTTATTTTCTTTATCCTCTTTAGAAGGAATATTTCTTTAAAAATATCTTTAAAATATCTTTAAAAGATATTCCTCTTTATTTTTCTTTATCTCTGCCTTTCTTATTTACTGAATTAGCATATGCTGTTTAATATAATAGTTAATATTAATGGGGTGAAAGAGATAATACATTTAGTTCTTGTTTTCCATGTGATTGACCTAGATTTGATCTCCAACATCCCATATATAGTCTTTTGAGCACTACAAGGATAATTCCTGAGTGCAGAGCCAGCAGTTGTTTTTGAGCATTGCCAGGTATTGGTTATTATTATTATTATTATTATTATTATTATTATTATTATTTGGCCACACCCAGCTATGATCAGGGCTTATGTAATGCCAGGGATCAAACCAAAGTCTGCTGTTAGTTGTATCCAAGGCAAGTGCCTTAAAACTTGTCTTATTTTCATGGTCTCAATGTACTTAATTCTGGGTCCAGAGCAATAGTACAGCAAGTAGGGCACTTGCCTTGCTTGTGGCACATACTTCAATCTCAGGCATCCCATATGAACCCTGAGCTTGACAGGAGTGATCTGGGAACACAGAGTCAGGAATAAATCCTGAACATTGCTTGGTGTGACACCAAATAAAAACACCCCCATCCAAATGTCCAAAACCAAGTTTTGCTTCTGTTCTCTCATTTGACATTTAGGAAATTGTTGTATAGGTTTTATATCATTTTTAATGGCCAAGGAGTTATTTAAATGACAAGAGTGGAGATTTGAATCCAAGTAATTTCTTTAAGAACGCATGCTTTGTGGATAAGCAAAATATAGTAAATAAACCAAGCTGCTATTGGGAAAATATTTCTGCATACTGTTAAAGAAACTGAAGGAAAAGTATGCACGCACTACCTATAACAATTACTCTGTCTAAAATAAAAACAGTATAAAGCACTAGAAACTCTATATTTGTTCATGTTTAATAAAAGGAGAAAGATTGCCAGTACTTGGCTAAGCAAGAACAGAAAGAACTTCAGGTAAATCTGCTGCTTGGACAAATGGCAGAAGAGCGAAGAAGAGTGTGGGGAATTGAGAGAAAAGTGATGCCTTTTGAGGTGGAAACATTAAGCAATGGTTACCTGGGAAAACCTTTATTTTCTTCTCCTGCTCATGGCCATTTGTGTTTTTATAAGATCATTTCCAGGTCATAAAATATATGCAGATATACATACCAAAGTAGTCAATGAGAAACATTCCATTGTGTACCCTCCTTTAACCATGATTAGAGTGCAGGATTTTGCAGGTTTATAGTGCCTCTGGGCTGGACATTCCCCATCCCTTCTTTAAAGACTGGGTGGATGCTGGGAGATTCAAAACCCTGTGGAGGGTTCAGGTCATGTTCTCAGTATTACAGCATTATTTAGGAGCATAGGTAGAATGATTTGTTTTGATCTTCAGCACCATCCTATAGCAACAGCATTGGGAAACCTAGGGAAACCTATGATTAAATGGACAAGAAGTTCAAGTTGAATATGTCATTTGCCTACACCACCTGAGCCTGAGAGAATGAATGCATTATTTTTATTTTGAGGGATGTTATGATACATAACATAAGGGTTTAGACTTGGGGCTAACTGACTTCTGGTCCTACTTCAGTTTGACTCTGGTGTGTGTGTCTCTAGGCTAATCTCACCACCATTTTAGGTTTTCTAAAATCTAGAATAAAGAAACTGGCTCTTGAGGAGATGCATAGTTTTAATTTGCTACCTAGTATTGTATTAAATAATATAAATAATTTTACATATTTGAATAATATAAATACACCATTAATATAAACGAATATAATTTAAACATAAAATTGATATAAAATAATTTATATTTTTATTACAAAACCATTTATATTATATTCCATAACTTAAATGTTGAACTAAATTATGTGGATTTGAAAATTTGTGAAAACTTCCTTTGTCTGTATAAAGTTCTGGTTTAATCTCTGACCACACACATAAATACACACACATACATACACACACACATATGATGTATAAGAAGAAGTGAAATGGACCAGAAATATAATATAGGGGTTACATTTTTTGCCTTGCCTATGAACAACCTCAGTTTGATTCCTGGCTTAATATGAACCTCCAAGTACCATTAGGAGTGATCCGAAGCACAAAACCAGGTGTAAGCCCTGAACACCACTAAATGTGGCCTAAACAACAACAGCAGCAGCAACAACAACAACAACAAAAAATAAACTGAAATGTGTGTATGTGTGTATGGAGGGACTAGGAAATGTTGGACTATAATTTCCATGTCATAATGTCCACCCTTTATTTGTAAGTGTTCAATAATTATCTTAGTAAATATCTGAAGTTGTACAACTTAGCTTGAAAGTGCCTGTTTGAAGTCAAGCCCTATTTCTATTTTCTTATGAGCAAATGATTTTTTTGTCTCTATACATTTACTTAATTTGTTTAATTTTTTTTATTTAAACACCTTGATTACATACATGATTGTGTTTGGGTTTCAGTCATAAAAGGAACACCACCCATCACCAGTGCAACATTCCCATCACCCAAGTCCCAAATCTCCCTCCTCCCACCCAACCCCCGCCTGTACCCTAAACAGGCTCTACATTTCCCTCATACATTCTCAATATTAGGACAGTTCAAAATGTAGTTATTTCTCTAACTAAACTCATCACTCTTTGTGGTGAGCTTCCTGAGGTGAGCTGGAACTTCCAGCTCTTTTCTCTTTTGTGTCTGAAATTTATTATTGCAAGAATGTCTTTCATTTTTCTTAAAACCCATAGATGAGTGAGACCATTCTGCGTTTTACTCTCTCTCTCTGACTTATTTCACTCAGCATAATAGATTCTGTGTACATCCATGTATAGGAAAATTTCATGACTTCATCCCTCCTGACAGCTGCATAATATTCCATTGTGTATATGTACCACAGTTTCTTTAGCCATTCGTCTGTTGAAGGGCATCTTGGTTGTTTCCAGTGTCTTGCTATGGTAAATAGTGCTGCAATGAATATAGGTGTAACGAAGGGATTTTTGTATTGTATTTTTGTGTTCTTAGGGTATATTCCTAGGAGTGGTATAGCTGGATCGTATGGGAGCTCGATTTCTAGTTTTGGGAGGAATCTCCATATTGCTTTCCATAAAGGTTGAACTAGACGGCATTCCCACCAGCAGTGGATAAGGGTTCCTTTCTCTCCACATCCCCGCCAGCACTGTTTGTTCTCATTCTTTGTGATGTGTGCCATTCTCTGTGGTGTGAGGTGGTATCTCATTGTTGTTTTGATTTGCATCTCTCTGATGATTAGTGATGTGGAGCATTTCTTCATGTGTCTTTTGGCCATTTGTATTTCTTCTTTGTCAAAGTGTCTGTTCATTTCTTCTCCCCATTTTTTGATGGGATTAGATGTTTTTTTTCTTGTAAATTTCTGTCAGTGCCTTGTATATTTTGGAGATTAGCCCTTTGTCTGATGGGTATTGGGTGAATAGATTCTCCCACTCAGTGGGTGGCTCTTGAATCCTGGGCACTATTTCCTTTGAGGTGCAGAAGCTTCTCAACTTAATATATTCCCATCTGTTAATCTCTGTTTTCACTTGCTTGGAGAGTGCAGTTTCCTCCTTGAAGATGCCTGAAGTCTCAATGTCCTGGAGAGTTTTGCCTATGTGTTGTTCTATATATCTTATGGTTTGGGGTCGGATATCGAGGTCTTTAATCCATTTGGATTTTACCTTCGTACATGATGTTAGCTGGGGGTCTAAGTTCAATTTTTTGCAAGTGGCTAGCCAGTTGTGCCAACACCACTTGTTGAAGAGGCTTTCCTTGCTCCATTTAGGATTTCCTGCTCCTTTATCAAAAATTAGGTGATTGTATGTCTGGGGAACATTTTCTGAGTATTCAAGCCTATTCCACTGATCTGAGGGTCTGTCCTTATTCCAATACCATGCTGTTTTGATAACTCTTGTTTTGTAGTAAAGTTTAAAGTTGGGGAAAGTAATTCCTCCCATACTATTTTCCCCAATGATTGCTTTAGCTATTCTAGGGTGTTTATTGTTCCAAACAAATTTCAAAAGTGCCTGATCTACCTCTTTGAAGAATGTCATAGGTATCTTTAGAGGGATAGCGTTGAATCTGTATAACGCCTTGGGGAGCATTGCCATTTTGATGATGTTAATCCTGCCAATCCATGAGCAGAGTATGTGTTTCCATTTCCGCGTGTCCTCTCTTATTTCTTGGAGCAGAGTTTTATAGTTTTCTTTGTATAGGTCTTTCACATTTTTAGTCAAGTTGATTCGAAGATATTTGAGTTTGTGTGGCACTATTGTGAATGGGGTTGTTTTCTTAATGTCTATTTCTTCCTTATTACTATTGGTGTATAGAAAGGCCATTGATTTTTGTGTGTTAATTTTGTAGCCTGCCACCTTGCTATATGAGTCTATATTTTCTAGAAGCTTTTTGGTAGAGTCTTTAGGGTTTTCTAAGTAGAGCATCATGTCATCTGCAAACAGTGAGAGCTTGACTTCTTCCTTTCCTATCTGGATTCCCTTGATATCTTTTTCTTGCCTAATCGCTATAGCAAGTACTTCCAGTGCTATGTTGAATAGGAGTGGTGAGAGAGGACAGCCTTGTCTTGTGCCAGAATTTAGAGGGAAGGCTTTTAGTTTTTCTCCATTGAGGATAATATTTGCCACTGGCTTGTGGTAGATGGCATTAACTATATTGAGAAAGGTTCCTTCCATTCCCATCTTGCTGAGAGTTTTGATCAAGAATGGGTGTTGGACCTTGTCAAATGCTTTCTCTGCATCTATTGATATAATCATGTGGTTTTTATTTTTCTTGTTGTTGATGTTGTGTATGATGTTGATAGATTTACGGATGTTAAACCATACTTGCATTCCTGGGATGAAACCTACTTGATCGTAGTGGATGATCTTCTTAATGAGGTATTGAATCCTATTTGCCAGGATTTTGTTGAGGATCTTTGCATCTGCATTCATCAGCGATATTGGTCTGTAATTTTCTTTTTTCGTAGCATCTCTGTCTGGTTTAGGTATCAAGGTGATGTTGGCTTCATAAAAGCTATTTGGGAGTGTTTCCACTTGTTCAATTTCATGAAAGAGTCTTGCCAGGATTGGTTGTAGTTCCTCTTGGAAAGTTTGATAGAATTCATTAGTGAATCCATCTGGGCCTGGGCTCTTGTTTTTGGGCAGACTTTTGATTACCATTTTTATTTCATCAATGGTGATGGGGGTGTTTAGATATGCTACATCCTCTTCTTTCAACCGTGGAAGATTATAAGAGTCCAAGAATTTATCCATTTCTTCCAGGTTCTCATTTTTTGTGGCATAGAGTTTTTCAAATAGTTTCTGATTACCCGTTGAATCTCTGTCATATCAGTAGTTATCTCTCCTTTTTCATTCCTAATACGAGTTATCAAGTTTCTCTCTCTCTCTTTCTTTGTTCGGTTTGCCAGTGGTCTATCAATCTTGTTTATTTTTTCGAAGAACCAACTTCTGCTTTCGTTGATCTTTCGGATTGTTTTTTGGGTTTCCACTTCGTTGATTTCTGCTCTCAGCTTTGTTATTTTCTTCTGTCTTCCTATTTTTGGGTTTTTTTTTTTTTTGATTACTTTCTAGTTCTATTAGCTGTGTCATTAAGCTACTCAGGTAAGCTCCTTCTTCCTTCCTGATGTGTGCTTGCAAAGCTATAAATTTTCCTCTCAGTACTGCTTTTGCTGTGTCCCATAAGTTCTGATAGTTTGTGTCTTTATTGTCATTTGTTTCCAGGAACCTTTTGATTTCCTTCTTGATTTCATCTCGAACCCACTGGTTATTGAGTATGAGGCTGTTTGACTTCCAGGTGTTAAAGTTTTTCTTCTGGCTTTCTACTTCCCTCATTCATTCACATTTTATGATAGTTTTCAGTGTAGTCATCTCTGCAACTGCACTCATCACTCTATGTCATGAGCTGCATGTCCTGAGCTGCACCTACCAGCCCTCATCTCTCTTGTCTCTGAGATACTGTTAAAAATGTCTCGAGTACAGGTGTAGGGGGGTAGGGAGGAGGGAGATCTGGGAAATTGGTGGTGGGAATGTTGCACCGGTGAAGGGGGGTGCTCTTTACATGACTGTAATAATACAACTATAATCATGTTTGTAATCACGGTGTTTAAATAAAGATAAAAAAAATAATTCCTGGGGCCCGGAGAGATAGCACAGCGGCATTTGCCTTGCAAGCAGCCGATCCAGGACCAAAGGTGGTTGGTTCAAATCCTGGTGTCCCATAGGGTCCCCCGTGCCTGCCAGGAGTTATTTCTGAGCAGACAGCCAGGAGGAACCCCTGAGCATCGCCGGGTATGGCCCAAAAACAAAAAAAATATATAATAATTCATGGCTGGAGAGATAGCATGGTGGATAACATCCTTGCATTATACCCTGCTGACTGGGATCAACCCCTGACTCTGTATATGGTCTTAAACATTACCCTCTGAGCAAAAAGTCAAGCTGAGCACCACATCAACAACACAACAATACCAACAAGAACAATAATAATACCAATGCAAAAAAATTTTTTTCTTTCCTAAGTGCATGCTTTCCAAATCTGTGATGATTTACCACATCCAGCTTGGTAACATTGCAAGTTTTTCTCCTTGAGTTTTGTTACTCACCGTATTAACGTTGGGTCTAGTTAGCTTTTACTTTGATTACTTATTGAGAAAGGGGTTAATCTCAAATTCATTTCACAGATTGTAATACTCTTTATATTCTATATTACATCCACAATAATAAGTAAACATTAAATTGTTGTTGTGACTGTCAAAAAAAAAAAGTTTTTCTTCTGAGTCCCTTTGGAATTCACAAATAATTTCAGAGCCTTGTGTTCAGCGAAGGTAGTCTGCAAAATTTCTATCCTCTTGATATTATGGAGGTATGTTTTATGTGCCAGCATGTAGTCTATCCTGGAGAATGTCCCATGTACATTGGAGAAGAATGTGTATCCAGGTTTCTGGGGATGGAGTGTCCTATATATATCCACTAGGCCTCTTTCTTCCATTTCTCTCCTCAGGTCTAGTATATCTTGTTGGGTTTCAGTCTGGTTGACCTATCCAGTGTTGACAAAGCAGTGTTGAGGTCCCCCACAATTATTGTGTTGTTATTGATATTGTTTTTCAGATTTGTCAACAGTTGTTTTAAATATTTTGCTGGCCCCTCATTTGGTGCATATATGTTTAGGAGAGTTATTTCTTCCTGCTCTACATACCCCTTGATTAATATAAAATATCCATCTTTGTCCCTTACAACCTTTCTGAGTATAAAGTTTGCATTATCTTATATTAGTATGGCCACTCCAGCTTTTTTATGGGTGTTGTTTGCTTGGATAACTTTTCTCCAGCCTTTTATTTTGAGTCTATATTTGTTCTGACTATTCAGGTGCGTTTCTTGTAGGCAGCAGAAGGTTGGATTGAGTTTTTGATCCATTTAGCCACTCTGTGTCTCTTAACTGGTGCATTTAGTCCATTGACGTTGAGAGAAAGAATTGTCCTGGGATTTAATGCCATCTTTATATCGAAATTTGGTGTGTCCTTTGGTCAGTCTTGTCTTAGATTAGGTCTTTCAGTTTTTCTCTTAAGACTTGTTTTGAGACTGTAAAGTTTCTGAGCTGTTTTTTGTCTGTGAAACCATGTATTCTTCCATCAAACCGGAAAGTGAGTTATGCTGGGTACAGTATTCTAGGTGAAGCATTCATTTCATTCAGTCTTGTCACAATATCCCACCACTGCTTTCTGGCATTTAGTGTTTCTGGTGACAGGTCTGCTGTAAATCTCAAGGATGCTTGCTTGAATGTAATTTCCCCTTTTGATCTTGCTGTTTTCAGAATTCTGTCTCTATCTGTGGGATTTGTCATTGTGACTAGGATGTGTCTTGGGGTGGTTTTTCTTGGGTCTCTTTTGGTTGGTACTCTTCGAGCATGCAGGATTTGATCACATATATTCTTTAGCTCTGGGAGTTTCTCTTTAATGATGTTCTTGACCGTTGATTCTTCCTGGAAATTTTCTTCCTGGGTCTCTGGGACTCCAATGATTCTTAAGTTGTTTCTGTTGATCTTATCATAGACCTCTATTTTCATCTGTTCCCATTCTTTGACTAATTTTTCCATTGTCTGTTCATTTGTTTTAAGTTTTTTTTCCAATCTCTCCTGTTGTATGGAATTGTTATGTATCTCATCTTCCACAGCACCAAGTCTATTCTCAGCTTCTGATACCCTGTCCCAGAGCTTATCCATTTTGTCATTCACTTCGTTTACTGATTTTTTCAGGCCTGTTATTTGACATGTTATTTCAGTTTGGAGTTTTGTGATTTCTGTCTTCATATTTTCTTGATTTTTATTAGTGTTCTGTTCTATTCTATTCATGGTTTCTTTGAGTTCTTTGAGTATATTACATATTGCTACTCTAAAGTCCTTATCTGAGAGATTGATTAGTTGGTTGGTCGTTAACTGGTCATCAGAATTGTCATCTTCATTCTCTATGTCTGATGCTGGCCTGCGTTGTTTCCCCATTGTCACACTTGTATTGTGGGTTTTTCTACGTGTTGTGGTGGTATTCATTGGTTATATGATGCAGGCAACACACTTTGCTGGCTCCGCCCTTTCTGGATGGGCTGACTTGCCTCCAAGGTAGGGGAGTCCTCCGTGGATGAAGCCTCACACAGGATCAAATCTTAGGCCCAAGCACGCAGCAGAGAAGACAGTCTGGAGAGAAATTCTTGCTTCTGTGATCCAGTACAGTTCTTAGTGTGGTTTTTTTCTTCTTGTGATGGTGTTCTTTTTTTAGAAAGAGCGCACGGCTGCGTAGCAAAGTGGAGCTAAGTGCCTTCTGGAGCCTCTTTTCAGCCCACACTCAGGAGGTTCACGCAACAGGACAGCAGAGAGACACACACAGGCAGCACTCACAGTTTTTCACAGTCGGGCCCCACTGGTCAGGCGTAGTTTTCACTCGCTCGCTGGGCAGCTTCAGAATGCTGTATTTTTGGGGTTCACTTCCCAGGACTCTGATGAGAGTCACTGGCTTGCTGGGTAGCTTCCGAATGTAGTTTCTTTGGTGTTCACTTCCCAGGGCTCTGAGGAGAGCTTCCAGAGTTCAGGAAAGACAGAGAAGGGTAGGACAGGGCTCCCTTCCGGTGCTCAGTTTCCTCAGAAGAAGCACAGCCGGGTGGAGACTCTGCAGGTAGAGCAATCAGCACTCTGCCTGGAGACCCCCACATCCAGCCATTTCTTACTCACTCACTGGCTCGCTGGGTAGCTCCCGAATGTAGTTTCTTTGGGGTTCGCTTCCCAGGGCTCTGAGGAGAGCTTCCAGAGTTCAGGAAGACTGAGAAGAGTAGGACAGGGCTCCCTTCAGGTGCTCAGTTTCTGGTTCGCTGGGTAGCTTCCAAATGTAGTTTCTTTGGGGTTCGCTTCCCAGGGCTCTGAGGAGAGCTTCCAGAGTTCAGGAAAGACAGAGAAGGGTAGGACAGGGCTCCCTTCTGGTGCTCAGTTCCTCAGAAGAAGCACAGCCCGGTGGAGACTCTGTAGGTAGAGCAATCAGCACTCTGCCTGGAAACCCCCACCTGCAGCCATTTCTCACTCACTCACTGGCTCGCTGGGTAGCTCCCGAATGTAGTTTCTTTGGAGTTAGCTTCCCAGGTCTCTGAGGAGAGCTTCCAGAGTTCAGAAAAGACAGAGAAGAGTAGGACAGGGCTCCCTTCCGGTGCTCAGTTTCCTCAGAAGAAGCACAGCCTGGTGTAGAGTCTGCAGGTAGAGCAATCAGCACTCTGCCTGGAAACCCCCACATGCAGCCATTTCTCACTCACTCACTGGCTCTATTTGTTTAATTTTTGGCCATACTCAGCAATGCTCAGAGGTTACTCCCTGCTCTGTGCTTAGAAATTAATCATGGCAAAAAAAAAAAAAAAAGAAATTACTCATGGCAGACTTGGGGAATCATATGGGATGCCATACTCACTTGAATATAGCTCACGCCCTATAAATAAATTTTTACAGATATTTATATAGGTGAGATGAATAGTGAATATAGGCATTTAGTTTAAGTACTTGCATTTGACTTGTTAAGTCTAGATTAATGTTTTCAGGTTTATTTATGTCATTGAATATATTATTTCTTTATTTGCTAAGTAGTACTTCATCCTATATATAATATATTTTATAATGCATTTACTGGCTGATGTTATTTTGGATAAAAAATGTATTTTGCATTTGACCTAGTATGCCTACTAGGTAAAAATTCACCAGAATTTGCCAGTTTACTGAGATTTATTTTCTTTTGATAAAGATTTTCTAGAAAGCAAATAACCAGGCAGAAAAAAACATCACATCAAATATATTTATATCTAACCTCTTTCCTTCCTTCCTTCCTTCCTTCCTTCCTTCCTTCCTTCCTTCCTTCCTTCCTTCCTTCCTTCCTTCCTTCCTTCCTTCCTTCCTTCCTTCCTTCCTTCCTTTCTTTCTTTACTTCCTTTCCTTCCTTTTTTTACTTCCTTTCCTTCCTTCCTTTCTTCCCTCCCTCCCTCCATTCCTCCCTTCCTCCCTCCCTCCATCCCTCCCTTCCTCCCTCCCTCCCTTCCTTTCTTTCCTTCCTTCCACCCTCCCCCTCCCTCCCTCCCTCCCTCCCTTCCTTTTTCCCTCCCTTCCTCTCTTCCTTCCTCCCTCCCTCCCTTCCTCCCTCCCTCCCTTCCTCCCTCCCTCCCTCCCTTCCTTTTTTCCTTCGTCCCTCCCCCTCCCTCCCCCTCCCTTTCCCTCCCTCCCTTCCTACCCTCCCTCCCTTCCTCCCTCCCTTCCTCGTTTCCTCCTTTCCTTCCTCCCTTCCTCTCTCCCTTCTTCCTTCTTTCCTTCCTCCCTCCCCTTCCATCCCTCCCTTCCTCCCTCCATTCCTCCTTCCTTCCTTCCTTTTTTCCTTTGTCCCTCCCCGTCCCTCCCCCTCCCTTTCCCCCCCTCCCTTCCTACCCTCCCTCCCTTTCTCCCTCCATTCCTCCTTCCTTTCTTCCCTCCCTCCCTTCCTCCCTCCCTCCCTCCCTTCCTCCCTCCCTCCCTTTCTCCCTTCCTTCCTTCCATCCAATAAATTCCATACATTTATTCCATACAACTAATTATATTTAGTTTTAAATTCCATATTCACTGATACTCACTATCTTGGGTTAGGGAGAGATCTGTCCTCTCTGCTCTTCCCCATCAGAGCATCTATTATGCATTTATTATGTTCTGAACTTCCTTTTCACTTTTCTATCCTATTTGTAAGTTCCTTTTTTTGCTTTCAGTTTATTATATCTCATGTTATTGTAGCTGAAGTAACAATGTAATAGTGTTAATGCTTGTTCTGTTCATGCTTTTGACGTTCAAAAGCATGGAAAGAGTCTGTCCAGAAATTTAATCTTTGTAAACATAACACATGTCTAGTGCAGACTCCAATGTTATAAATGTCTAGTACAGTTTCCAAATTCATGGATAAATAAGACTGACTAGATTGTTTAGAATTTTAAGTTTTACTTTCAGAAATGCCAGCAAGTTAAAAATATTCTAGACGAGATGAAGTGAAAGGGACTGCTTCCTGCAACCATTTTTGATTTTAACTCTTAGGGTCAGTTATTGGGAAGAAGCATTATGTGATACTCTTCACCTTCTTAGGGAAGTAATGTGGGAACAATCTACTTCTCATCCATTCACTTTCAGTGGTAGTAGACCCTAGATCTCTAAATAGTCTCTCTTCCTGAAGAAATATAAGGCTGAAATTTGCTTTTTCATTTGGGTCTAAATCTTTGCCTTCATGTCCCATTCATATAATGCTTGATTTAAAGAAAACTTTGCAGGGAAGGGGGTTATAAAAAACCATGCTTAATAACAGAGGTGGAATTAACCTCCTTCCCTTTCTGCACTCTTATCCACATCCAAATCCCAAGTGCCTTTAGTGTTTCCAACACACACACACACACACACACACACACACACACACACACACACACACGTTTCAGCAGTCTTTTCAAAAGAAAACTTTGCTAAAATTCACCTGATAACTTTCATCCCCTCAATGTATTAGTTTTCTGTTTGAGCAACAAAGTCCCTTTCTCACATGATCTCTGTTCTTTTTTTTCTGCTTTTCATCTCTAGTCATTCACACATTCACAACTATCTTTGTACCATTAGTATTTAGCGACAGAGACTTAGACATAATGCATGTTTCAGTGACAGCTGAGAGAGACAGGAGATCACAGTTAACAACAAGAGCAGTGTCAATAGTGGGGTGGTTGTTGAATGTATTATATGTCCCCCAGAGAAAATCAAAACTGGAAGGCAAGACCTTGTTTCACTCTTAGTTGGCTCAGTCACCATATATCTCTAGAATATATTGTTCATATTCCTTCTCCCTCAACCCCAGTTACTAATTACCTCATTTCCCAAATAATGATGCAATCCCAGCTGATGTGAGTAAATACGTTGTGGAAGAGTAAAGTATTCCTTGACAGATGGCATATCTGACCGCAACAAAGCAGCTTCCACCTATTTTTCCACTTTGTTTATGGTGTGCAGCTACTAGATTTTTTTAAATGAATAATACTCCCAAATAGCTTTTATGAAGCCAACATCACCTTGATACCCAAACCAGACAGAGATGCTGCCAAAAAAAGAAAATTACAGATCAATATCCCTGATGAATGCAGATGCAAAGATCTTCAACAAAATCCTGGCAAATAGGATCCAATACATCATCAAGAAGATCATACACTGCGACCCAGTAGGTTTCATCCCAGGAATGCAAGGATGGTTTAACATCTGTAAATCTATCAACATCATACACAATATCAACAAGAAGAAAAATAAAAATCACACGATCATATCAATAGATGCAGAGAAAGCATTTGATAAGGTCCAACACACATTCTTCATAAAAACTCTCAGCAAGATGGGAATAAAAGGAACCTTTTTCAAAATAGTTAAGGCTATCTACCACAAGCCAATGGCAAATATTATCCTCAATGGAGAAAAACTAAAAGCCTTTCCTCTAAATTCGGGTACAAGACAAGGCTGTCCACTCTCACCACTCCTCTTAAATATAGTACTGGAAGTGCTTGCTATAGCGATCTGGCAAGAAAAATATATCAAGGGAATCCAGATAGGAAAGGAAGAATTCAAACTCTCACTGTTTGCAGATGACAGGATACTCTACTTAGAAAACCCTAAAGACTCTACCAAAAAGCTTCTAGAAACAATAGATTCATAGAGCAAGGTGGCAGGCTACAAAATTAACACACAGAAATCAATGGCCTTTTTATACACCAATAATGATAGGGAAGAGATGGACGTGAAGAAGACAATCCCATTCACATTAGTGCCACACAAACTCAAATATCTTGGAGTCAACTTGACCAAAGGCGTTAAGGACCTATACAAAGAAAACTATAGAGTCCTGCTCCAAGAAATAAGAGAGGACATACGGAAATGGAAACACATACCCTGCTCATAGATTGGCAGGATTAACATCATTAAAATGGCAATATTCCCCAAAGCATTATACAGATTTAATGCGAGTTCTCTAAAGAAACCCATGATATTCTTCAAAGAAGTGGATCAAACACTTATGAAGTTCATCTGGAACAATAAACACCCTTGAATAGCTAAAACACTCCTAGGGGAAAGGAAAATGGGAGGCATTACTTTCCCAAACTTTAAATGTACTACAAAGCAATAGTTATCAAAACAGGTATTGGAATAAAGACAGACCCTCAGACCAGTGGAAAAGGCTTGAGTTCTCAGACAATGTACTCCAGACATACAATCACCTTATTTTTGACAAAGGAGCAAGAAATCCTAATTGGAGCAGGGAAAACCTCTTCAACAAGTGGTGCTGGCAGAATGGTTAGATACTTGCAAAAAAGCAAACATAGACCCCCCCCTCGCACAGTTAACATCATGTGCGAAGATAAAATCCAAATGGTTTAAAGATCTTGATACCAGAGCTGATACCATAAGGTATATAGAACAACACTTCGGTAAAACACTCCATGACATTGAGAATAAAGGCATCTTCAAGGAGGAAACTGAACTTTCCAAACAAGTGGAAGCAGAGATCAGCAGATGAGAATACATTAAACTGAGAAGCTTCTGCACCTCAAAAGAAATAGTGCCCAGGATATAAGAGCCACCCACAGAGTGGGGAAACTGTTCACCCAATACCCATCACATAAGGGGCTAATATCCAAAATATACAGGGCACTGACAGAACTTTACAAGAAAAACCATCTAATCCCATCAAAAATGAGGAGAAGAAATGAACAGACACTTTGATAAAAAAGAAATACAAATGGCCAAAAGGCACATTGAAAAAATGCTCCTCGTCACTAATCATCAGGGAGATGCAAATCAAAAAAACTATGAGGTATCATCTCAAACCACAGAGATTGGCACACATCACAAAGAATGAGAACAAGCAGTGCAGGCGGGGATGTGGAGAGAAAGGAACTCTTATCCACTGCTGGTGGGAATGCCTTCTAGTCCAACCTCTATGGAAGGCGATATGGAGATTCCTCCAAGAACTGGAAATTGAGCTCCCATTCGACCCAGCTATTCCACTCCTAGGGATATACCCTAGGAACACAGGAATAAAATACAAAAACCCCTTCCTCACACCTATATTTATTCTTTTTTTTTTCTCTTTCTTTTTTTTTTAACACCACCCATCACCAGTGCAACATTCCCATCACCAATGTCCCAAGTCTCCCTCCTCCCCACCCAACCCCCACCTGTACTCTAAACAGGTTCTCAATTTCCCTCATACATTCTCATTATTAGGACAGTTCAAAATGTAGTTATTTATCCAACTAAACTCATCACTCTTTGTGATGAGCTTCCTGAGGTGAGCTGGAACTTCCAGCTCTTTTCTCTTTTGTGTCTGAAAGTTATTATTGCAAGAATGTCTTTCATTTTCTTAAAATCCATAAATGTGTGAGACTATTCTGCGTTTTTCTCTCTCTCTCTGACTTATTTCACTCAGCATAATAGATTCCGTGTACATCCATGTATAGGAAAATTTCATGACTTCATCTCTCCTGACAGCTGCATAATATTCCATTGTGTATATGTACCACAGTTTCTTTAGCCATTCGTCTGTTGAAGGGCATCTTGGTTGTTTCCAGAGTCTTGCTATGGTAAATAGTGCTGCAATGAATATAGGTGTAAGGAAGGGGTTTTTGTATTGTATTTTTGTGTTCCTAGGGTATATTCCTAGGAGTGGTATAGCTGGATCGTATGGGAGCTCGATTTCCAGTTTTTGGAGGAATCTCCATATCGCTTTCCATAAAGGTTGAACTAGACGGCATTCCCACCAGCAGTGGATAAGAGTTCCTTTCTCCCCACATCCCCGCCAACACTGTTTATTCTCATTCTTTGTGATGTGTGCCATTCTCTGTGGTGTGAGGTGGTATCTCATCGTTGTTTTGATTTGCATCTCCCTGATGATTAGTGATGTGGAGCACTTTTTCATGTGTCTTTTGGCCATCTGTACTTCTTCTTTGTCAAAGTGTCTGTTCATTTCTTCTCCCCATTTTTTGATGGGATTAGATGTTTTTTTCTTGTAAAGTTCTGTCAGTGCCTTGTATATTTTGGAGATTAGCCCCTTATCTGATGGGTATTGGGTGAATAGTTTCTCCCACTCAGTGGGTGGCTCTTGTATCTTGGGCACTATTTCCTTTGAGGTGCAGAAGCTTCTCAGCTTAATATATTCCCATTTGTTAATTTCTGCTTTCACTTGCTTGGAGAGTGCAGTTTCTTCCTTGAAGATGCCTTTAGCCTCAATGTCCTGGAGTGTTTTACCTACGTATTGTTCTATATATCTTATGGTTTTGGGGCTGATATCGAGGTCTTTAATCCATTTGGATTTTACCTTCGTACATGATGTTAGCTGGGGGTCTAAGTTCAATTTTTTGCAAGTGGCTACCCAGTTTTGCCAACACCACTTGTTGAAGAGGCTTTCTTTGTTCCATTTAGGATTTTTTGCTCCTTTATCAAAAATTAGATGATTGTATGTCTGGGGAACATTCTCTGAGTATTCAAGCTTATTCCACTGATCTGAGGGCCTGTCTTTATTCCAATACCATGCTGTTTTGATAACTATTGCTTTGTAGTAAAGTTTAAAGTTGGAGAAAGTAATTCATCCATATTCTTTTTCCCAATGATTGCTTTAGCTATTCGAGGGTGTTTATTGTTCCAAATAAATTTCAAAAGTGCCTGGTCCACTTCTTTGAAGAATGTCATGGGTATCTTTAGGGGGATCGCATTAAATCTGTACAGTGATTTGGGGAGTATTGCCATTTTAATGATGTTAATCCTGCCAATCCATGAGCAGGGTATATGCTTCCATTTCCGCGTGTCCTCTCTTATTTCTTGGAGCAGAGTTTTATAGTTTTCCTTGTATAGGTCCTTCACATTTTTACTCAAGTTGATTCCAAGATATTTGAGTTTGTGTGACACTATAGTGAATGGAGTTGTTTTCTTAATGTCCATTTCTTCCTTATTAGTATTGGTGTATAGGAAGGCCATTGATTTTTGTGTGTTAATTTTGTAGCCTGCCACATTGCTATATGAGTCTATTGTTTCTAGAAGCTTTTTGATAGAGTCTTTGGGGTTTTCTAAGTAGAGTATTATGTCATCTGCAAACAGTGAGAGCTTGACTTCTTCCTTTCCTATCTGGATTCCCTTGATATCCTTTTCTTGCCTAATCGCTATAGCGAGTACTTCCAGTGCTATGTTGAATAGGAGTGGTGAGAGAGGACAGCCTTGTCTTGTGCCAGAATTTAGAGGAAAGGCTTTCAGTTTTTCTCCATTGAGGACAATATTTGCCTCTGGCTTGTGGTAGATGGCCTTAACTATATTGAGAAAGGTTCCCTCCATTCCCATCTTGCTGAGAGTTTTGATCAAGAATGGGTTTTGGACCTTGTCAAATGCTTTCTCTGCGTCGATTGATATGATCATGTGATTTTTATTTTTCTTGCTGTTGATGTTGTGTATTATGTTGATAGATTTACGGATGTTAAACCAGCCTTGCATTCCTGGAATAAAACCTACTTGATCGTAGTGGATGATCTTCTTATTGAGGCATTGAATCCTATTTGCCAGGATTTTGTTTAAGATCGTTGCATCTGCATTCATCAGCGATATTGGTCTGTAATTTTCTTTTTTCGTAGCATCTCTGTCTGGTTTAGGTATCAAGGTAATGTTGGCTTCATAAAAGCTATTTGGAAGTTTTCCTGTTTTTTCAATTTCATGAAAGAGTTTTGCCAGGATTGGTAGTAGTTCCTCTTGAAAGGTTTGAAAGAATTCATTAGTAAATCCATCTGGGCCTGGGCTTTTGTTTTTGGGCAGACATTTGATTACTTTCTTAATTTCCTCAATAGTATTGGGTGTGTTTAGATATGATACATCCTCTTCATTCAATCGTGGAAGATTATAAGATTCCAAAAATTTATCCATTTCTTCCAGGTTTTCATTTTTAGTGGCATAGAGTTTCTCAAAGTAGTTTCTGATTACCCTTTGAATCTCTACCATATCAGTAGTGATCTCTCCTTTTTCATTCCTAATACGAGTTATCAAATTTCTCTCTCTTTCTTTCTTTGTTACTTTTGCCAGTGCTCTATCAATCTTGTTTATTTTTTCAAAGAACCAACTTCTGCTTTCGTTGATCTTTTGGATGGTTTTTCTGGTTTCCACTTCATTGATTTCTGCTCTCAGCTTTGTTATTTCCTTCTGCCTCCCTATTTTTGGATCCTTTTGTTGAGCACTTTCTAATTCTATGAGCTGCGTCATTCAGCTATTCAGGTATGCCCCTTCTTCTTTCCTGATGTGTGCTTGCAAAGCTATAAATTTTCCTCTCAGTACTGCTTTTGCTGTGTCCCATAGGTTCTGATAAATTGTGTCTCCATTGTCATTTGTTTTCAGGAAGGTTTTGATTTCCTCTTTGATTTCATCTCGGACCCACTGATTATTCAGTATGAGGCTATTTAACTTCCAGGTGTTAAAATTTTTCTTCTGTGTCCCTTTGTAGTTTATATATAATTTCAGGGCTTTGTGGTCAGCAAAGGCAGCCTGCAAAATTTCTATCCTCTTGATATTATGGAGATATGTTTTGTGTGCTAACATGTAGTCTATCCTAGAGAATGTCCCATGTACATTAGAGAAAAATGTGTATCCAGGCTTCTGGGGGTGGAGTGTCCTGTATATATCTACTAGGCCTCTTACTTCCATTTCTCTCCTCAGGTCTAGTATATTCTTGTTGGGTTTCAGTCTGGTTGACCTGTCTAGTGTTGACAATGCCGTGTTGAGGTCTCCCACAATTATTGTGTTGTTATTGATATTATTTTTCAGATTTGTCAGCAGTTGTATTAAATATTTTGCTGGCCCCTCATTCGGTGCATATATGTTTAGGAGGGTGATTTCTTCCTGCTGTACATATCCCTTGATTAATACAAAATGTCCATCTTTGTCCCTTACTACTTTCCTAAGTATAAAGTTTGCATCATCTGATATTAATATGGCCACTCCTGCTTTTTTTTGGGTGTTGTTTGCTTGGATGATTTTCCTCCAGCCTTTTATTTTGAGTCTATGTTTGTTCTGACTATTCAGGTGCATTTCTTGTAGGCAGCAGAAGGTTGGATTGAGTTTTTTGATCCATTTAGCCACTCTGTGTCTCTTAACTGGTGCATTTAGTCCATTGACATTGAGAGAAAGAATTGTCCTGGGAGTTAGTGCCATCTTTATATTAATGTTTGGTGTGTCTGTTGGTAAGCCTTGTCTTAAAGTATGCTGTTCAGTTTTTCTTTTAAGAATGGTTTTGAGTCTTTGAAGTTTTTGAGCTGTTGTTTGTCTGTGAAACTATGTATTGTTCCTTCAAACCTAAAAGTGAGTTTTGCTGGGTGCAGTATTCTAGGCGAAGCATTTATTTCATTGAGTTTTGTCACTATGTCCCACCACTGCCTTCTGGCCTTGAGTGTTTCTGGTGACAGGTCTGCAGTAAATCTCAAGGATGTTCCCTTAAATGTAATTTCTCTTTTCGATCTTGCTGCTTTCAGAATTCTTTCTCTATCTATGGGATTCGTCATTGTGACTAGGATGTGTCTTGGGGTGTTTTTTCTGGGGTCTCTTTTAGTTGGCACTCTTCGGGCATGCAGGATTTGATCACATGTATTCATTATCTCTGGTAGTTTCTCTTTAATGATGTTCTTGACTGTTGATTCTTCCCGGAGATTTTCTTCCTGAGTCTCTGGGACTCCAATGATTCTTAAGTTGTTTCTGTTGAGCTTATCATAGACTTCTATTTTCATCTGTTCCCATTCTTTGAGTAATTTTTCCATTGCTTGATCATTTGCTTTGAGGCTTTTTTCCAATTTCTTCTGCTGTATGTAATTGTTATGTATCTCATCTTCCAGTGTACTGATTCTATCCTCAGCTGCTGTTAACCTGTGGGAAATCTCAAACATGTTTTTCTTCAATTCATCTACTGAGTTTCTCAGACTGTTATTTGATCTGAAATTTCCGTTTGGAGTTTTCTCATTTCTATCTTCATATTCTCCTGATTCTTTTTAGTTTTCTCTTCTATACTTTGTTTGAGTTCTTTGAACATGTTCCATATTGCAACTCTAAACTCCTTATCTGAGAGACTGACTAGGTGGTTGATCATGTTCAAGTCATCAGAGTTGCCATCTTCATTCTCTATGTCTGGCACTGGCCCATGTTGTTTCCCCATTGTCACACTAGTACTGCGTGTTTTTCTACATGTTGTGATTGTATTCATTGGCTAAATGCTGTGCACCGTCGCGAAGGGGAGCGGAGCAACCGTGCTCCTCTGGCTTCTCCCTTTCTGGGCGTGTTGACTCACCTCCACGGAAGGCTCACAGGTACGCAGGCTGGCAGATGGGCCGCACCCAGGATGAAATCAGGCCAAAAATGCAGGACAGCAGAGTAGAGAGGCAGAAGGGTGCTGGCATCTGAGATCCAGCGAAGTTCAGTGGCTCCTCCCTTTCTGGGCGTGTCGACTCACCTCCACGGAAGGCTCACGGGAAGGCAGACTCCCTGGAAAGTTCACAGGAAGGCAGGCTGGCTGATGAGCCGCACCAAGGGTCACACCTATATTTATTGCAGTACTATTCACAATAGCCAGGCTCTGGAAACAATCAAGATGCCCTTCAACAGATGAATGTCTAAAGAAACCGTGGTTTCTTTATACACAATAGAATATTACGCAGCTGTCAGGAGAGATGAAGTCATGAAATTTTCCTATACATGGATGTAC
Source organism: Suncus etruscus (assembly GCF_024139225.1). Taxonomy (NCBI): domain Eukaryota; kingdom Metazoa; phylum Chordata; class Mammalia; order Eulipotyphla; family Soricidae; genus Suncus; species Suncus etruscus. The sequence continues at coordinate 38,038,487 of NC_064866.1, read as the reverse complement.
ATGGAATCTATCATGCTGAGTGAAATAAGGCAGAGGGAGAGAGATAGACGCAGAATAGACTCACTCATCTATGGGTTTTAAGAAAAATAAGTGTCATTTTTGCAACAATCCTCAGAGACAATGAGAGGAGGGCTGGGACTTCCAGCTCACTTCATGAAGCTCACCACAAAGAGTGGTGAGTGCAGTTATAGAAATAACTACACTGAGAACTACCATAATCATATGAATGAATGAGGGAACTGGAAAGCCTGTCTGGAGTACAGGTGGGGGTGAGGTGGGATGGAGGAAGATTTGGGACATTGGTAGTGGGAATGTTGCACTGGTGAAGGGGGTGTTCTTTACATGACTGAAACCTAATCACAATCATATTTGTTATCAAGATGTTTAAATAAATAAAAAAAGAAAAAATGGATAACAATAGTTATTCTTAATCTTTCCTATGAATTACTTTTGCCTAACAAGTCCTTCTCCTAGGATCTTCTTCTTTGGTGGCTTTCATTCAAGTTTCAACCCACAATAACTCCCTGGAAGCAATCTCATCTCCCTAAAATCTTCTGTGCTGACAAGACAGCCATCCATGTTTTAAAGGAAAATCTCAGTGGTGCAATATTAATTTTTAAAATTTTATCTTTCCTTCTTGATACCATTTCAAAGAAATTTCTTCTGTCATAAGTGGGTCTATTTGCCCTGAAATACTGTTTTTAATCTCAAAGTAGGAGAATTATTTCTGTTAATTATAGATTTGCAAAGGAAAAATTTACTTTAATAACAACTTCAAATGCTAACAAATAAATTTTAGTTCCTAATTCTCTCACATTTTTTTTAATTTTCAGGATCATTTTAGGTTTATCTTTAGTTGAATCAGTGTGTTTCAAATCACTGTATCATTGCCTTTTTAAAAGTGCAAATCACAACAATTTGAGGCAGCATGAGGTCTTCTAGTTCTATGTCCTTTTGACACACTCAATTGCTGTTTGAAAGCTATTTTGCTTTTGAACATGACATGTTCCAGACTCTCCTTGTCCTTTACCTACAGCTGTTTGAAAGTAAATTATGCTTTTTATAAAGAAAAGTATGAGTGCTAGGAATAATTGCTTCTACAGAGTGACATTATGTTCTAACCATTTCAATGGACTAATATGAATTAAAATATAACTAGCAAGACCATATAATCTATTTTTACTTCAATTTCAATATTATCTTTATAATTAGTTTTAAATTTTCTGTCTTGTTCTCTCATATCATCATTAATATAACTTATTAATTACAAGCACATTTTATTAACACAAATATTCAGATTCAGTTTAAATTTCTTTTTACTCCTTCTTGTGTATGGAGCTAAGAATGTTTAAAGTACTGTGGTCAAAGATCTTGTGGTGGTGGTGGTGGTGGGGCATAGATAATTGTTTCTTTGTAGATTGTGCTACTAAATTGATATATGGGTAGATATATTTGTCTTGACTTATTTTTAATTTTAGAAATGTTTTTAAAATTAGCTTTGCTTTCAATAGGTAGATAGCTAACTTACATTCTTCAAAGGTCATAACTATATACAGGAAGTTGTGATTCCATTTCATTCTTCAGACATCCACCATGTATTTCTTACAGAGTAGCCATTTTTGCTAGTTTCATTTTTATATTTTCTATAAAATTTTATTTTTAGTATTTGGCAAATATAACATGAAGCAATTTTAATTCTACTTTCTTGCTACAAAGGTAGCACATTATTTTGTTGTAGATTTTTCTATTTTCAATATAACCAAGTGAACCCTCGACTTATTATTTAGAGACTGGTCTAATTGTCTTTCTATACTACAGTGTACTCTAGTATTCTGATGTGCCATACTATCTTGAGACACTTTTGTTTTCCATGTTGTGATTTGCAAAGATGCTATAATTAACACATACATAATTTCATGTATTATTCAAGTGTTTCTGTAGGATATAATTTTGGGAGTATAATAAATGGCCAAGGAGTAATTTATCCAATCATCTGTTCTTGGACCCATTGTAAGTAATAGTGCAAAAAAAAAAAGTAAAAAAAAAAATAAAAGTCAGGGCTGGAGCGGTGGTGCAAAGGGTAAGGCCTTGCCTTACCCACACTAGCCTAGGACGGACCATGGTCCGATTCCCTTGTGTCCCATATGGTTCCCCAAGCTAGGAGCGATTTCTGGCCCACTCCCTGCTCTCCCCAAAAGTCATGAGGTTAGTTTATAAAAAGACTAATTTAACTTTTTAATATGCTACCCAAATCCATGAGATTTTATCTCTATGCAATTGGTCCGCTTTACCAATTCAAATGGAAAGAATAAATAAATTTATTTGAATATGATTTTTCAATACTAGGTATTTTACTTCATTTGTAATATTTAGTTGCTTTAGCAAATTTAATTTGACACTTTTTTGTTTAAAAATAAAGCAAATCAGGAAAGGGAGGTGTTTTGCAGACAAAGAGGAGGACTGGAGTTCGTTCTTTTAAAGAGCTCCTGGTAACAGAAGTTGAATCCGTTACTTTCCACAAGAGTATGGATCACAACTAAGTAGAGTTGGATAGTCCTAATGCATTTTTGATCTAATTGTGATGGGTCATTTGGATGTCAATATCTTGAGTTAAGATTTGGAATTGTGAAACTGCAGATATATCAATACAATGTTTTGCAGCTGGAGAGATAGCACAATGAGTAGGGCATTTGCTTTGTACTTTGCCCACTTGGGTTTGACTCCCAGAATCCTTTGTGGTCTCTCAAGCCTGGCAGGAGTGATTTTTGAATGAAGATTCAGAGTAATCCCTGAGCTCTTTCAAGTATGGCAAAACAAAACAAAACAGAACAGAAACAAAAACAAAATGAAGTGTAAGGTGCTGATGTGTATGTAGTTGACTCTGGTTCAATCTCCAGCACTACTAGAGTGACTTCTGAATCAAGTAAATGGGAATAAATCCTGAGCACTTCCAGGTGTGCCTCTCCCTCAAAAAAAAATTGTAATGTATAAAATTAGAATGGAATCATTAGGGGGCACAGCTGTCCAAGAATTGTTCTTTGATAAGCATAGGATTTTATTTATTTTGAGACTTGTCCTTCAATGATTCACCATTACCATTGCTAATGCTATTTAAGAAAGAAAAGTTGGGGCCGGGCAGTGGCGCTAGAGGTAAGGTGCCTGCCTTGCCTGTGCTAGCCTTGGACGGACCGCGGTTCGATCCCCTGGCATCCCATATGGTCCCCCAAGCCAGGAGCAACTTCTTAGCGCATAGCCAGGAGTAGCCCCTGAGCATCACCGGGTGTGGCCCAAAAACCAAAAAAAAAAAAGAAAGAAAAGTTATATTTTCCTTCTACTTCATGCTAGTAAATAATTTTACCATGTATTTCCAATACATATGGAAGACAATGCTAAGCATTTGATATTAATTAAGTCATTTGGTATTTAAAACAATTATAGGAGGTATTTACTATTATTATTTTTAAAGTAAGATAATACAAATTGAAGTTGGCAAGTAGTACCAGGCATAGTCCCTAAGCACTTTCTAAACAATAACTTATCCATAGTTAAATATAACTTATCTGAAGACCTCTCTTGCCTCTGTCTACTTAGTGGTCAGCAAATCTCGCCAAAACCACGATTGAAATTTATTTTGAGAGCCACACAGGGCGAGCACTGACAGAGGCTAGGAGCAGAGTCCTGACTCCTGGAGCAAAATTAAAAGAAGAGCCAAATTAAAAGTATGAAGAGCCACATGTGACTCACAAGCTGCAGGTTGCCGACCACTGGTAGATGGACAAACTAGATCTCAAAGTGACACAACTGTAGAAAGTCAGTTAGTTGATCCCATGGTCTTGGCCTTCATATCTCGGTGTTGCAGACATTGCAGACTGAACAATGGCAAAGTTTGTCTTCTTGCTCTAGTGTGTGAATATTGGGCTCTGGTAGTCTCACTGCTCTGAACTTAATATACTTAGGACTTCTGTATTTCTTACCTGATTATTCTAGAATCAATCTAGATATAGTCAAAGTCCATGGCAGTTGGTAGTGCGTTTATGAGATCCTGCAATGAAATTAGATCTCACTCTATCATTGTTTTACTCGTTGTGTGACCTTATCGAAATGTGTGAACTCTCTTGCCACTATTTGTTTCTTCTGACATTCCAGAGATGTCAATAATACACAATATGTAATACTACATAACTGCTCTTCATGCTATTTCACTTTTAATGTTTATTTTATGAGATAAGCACTACCATACTTTTAACATAAAAAATTATACTATTGAAGATGGAAAATTAAAAAAAAAACTCTCCCAGGCAATCTTCTCTTGTTTTCAGGCTTGAAAATTTTAAATTTAGATCAAGATCTTTGAAAGAAGACAATTCTAGGTTTGAATACAAGCACCTTCAAATCCAAGACACACATCAGAATAAGTTAATTAACTTCTCTGGAGTTCACTTTGCATATCTATAAAATAGTGGGGGGGCATATTGTCGCTGGGATTACCTCAAGGGAATGGTCTATTCAAATACCTATGCTTATAGCCTTGTGCATAATCAGCTGGTAACAAATGGTAGAGGCCTTCTAGTTGAAATGTTGGTAAGATAAATTGCTCCCTAAAGGCTGACACAAGAAGAACCATCTACCTCAGTCCTCCAAATGAGACATCAAGGAATTAGGTTGGGCTGTGTTAATTGATCATCTTATAATTTCTACAACTGGATGTAGATTAGCCCTACTATATCATAGACTAATTACATTCATCTTTCTACAGGGCCTGAGGAATACATGCTGTATCTTTACTGTTAAAGCTGGGTTTGTCTAATTAAACCCAAGAAGCTCTGCAAGCAGCCTATTGTGTTTTAATTCTGGCAGGCTGTATTTAATCAGAACAATTGCCTATTGCCTCCTGATTGTATTTCTTTTGGATCAAATTCTCGGCTTAATGTGCCATAGGATTGCAGTATTGACTGAAGTGGATTGGAGACTGCTCAGGGAGTGTGGAATGGCATGCTGGAAGATGAATGCTTACTTTTTCATGGTTAGTTATCTCAGCTTTCATTCTGACTATTTAAATAAAGTCTTAATAGGTAAGAGAATTGTTTTCTTTTCCCCCATTGACTTAGACATGGATGCATTTCTTTATTCATTCAACACTGATTCATTGGTGCTTACTATGGCCAAGTTCCATAGTAGGTATTGGGTGATACAGTGATATTGATTAAAAGCTGGTTTTGACATGCTGGGGGAAAAGACCCCAAGGTTAAGGGTAATGCAACAAGTCACAGTTTTACCAGAAACTTCAAATTAAAAGTCACATTTATTAATAACCAGCCCTCGGATGTCCTGGACCCTAGGACAATTCACAACTTGGTTGAATTTTGGATGCCTCAAATTGAATGATTGGTATGACAATGACTATCTTTATAATATTATCTTAAGGATAAATTACATGAAATTCAAATGCTAATATTGAGATTATTTGTATTTTTAATATCAATATCCTAGTAGTGAGATGCTAGATAAACTATTTTATCTAACAAAATTACAATTTTCTCATCAGAGAATTATTGTGCTTTTCCACTAATATTAGATGCTAATGCATGTAACAATCATAGCAGTTGTATAATATAAATAGAGCTTATTTTCCTCATGTAATTGTTATGGTCTTGTATATAGCCTCTTTGTCTGTGATCTCCCCTGAGAAAAAGTAATTTTTCATTAGTTATACTGTCTCATTCCCATGACTTGTAGTCTAAATGATGATGAATATTCATAAACAATTATAAAATGATCGTATTGGTTATTTTGAATAGATCAGGGGTCTCAAACTCAATTTACCTGGGGGGTGCAAGAAGCAAAGTTGGGGTGAGGCAGGGCCGCATAAGGGATTCGCTTACTGAATATTCGCAATAAAAAATCACATTAGTAAGAAAAAAATCACAAAAAATTGCATTAAACATTTGCATACCCCAAACAAAACTGCTTGGGGTATGTGAAATGCGATCTTTATTGTGATTATTTGGTAAGTGAATAATCGCGAATACTGCGATATTTGAAGGCCGGCCTTGGGCCACAAAAGGTTATGTGGAGGGCCGCGAGTTTGAGACCCCTGGAATAGATGTACCAATGTACCATTGATTTAAATTTAACCTTGAATCAAAATTAAATTGGTTATTTTTGAATAGATGTACCATTGATTTAAATTTAACCTTGAATCAAATATCACCTTAAGCCTTGCATGAATTATTCATTTAAATTTTACAATAGTAATAATATAGAATAATGTTAATTTTATATCTATTTTAAGACAGAGAAACTAATGTAGATTATAAGTAACTTTCCCAAATGATACTCTTTGGTTTAGAGGGCCTAATCCTCATCATTGTGATTTATATACTGTCTCTGTTGAATACTGAGAATACTGTGCATAAGACCTCTCATATTAATCTGGTACTTCATATAAAGTCATGTTTTCTGACTTTATAGGAAAGTAATGGCTCTGTATTATAATTTTTAATTGGCTGAGAGGAAATAGAGGTTCAAAAAATTAACTGCCCAAAGTCATATAAGAAATATAAAATCTAAAGCATGAAGTGTATTTTAGTTAAGTTTATATTAGTAAATGGAAATGTTTCATATAGTTCTGATATATTACATTTAATTTTAGTTGTGGTATTTTGATCACATTATGAAGAAATTAATATTAAAAGCAATGATTAGGTTATGACTATTAGGCATTTCTCTCAGCCTAGGCACAGCTAGATCTTTGATATGAAGAGCCTGTATATCCAAGAGCATATTTTGAGATCCCAGATAGGAATAAGTCTTTGGTTTGGATAAAACAGTGGAAACTTGGGAACAGGATCCAAAGAAATCACTGAGATCTTGAATATTTGAGAATAGGCCTAGGACTTGGAATAGCCTAGCATTACTCTGTTCCCTATAAGAAAAGGGACCCCGCTTAAACAAAGTTGCCATGGGGCATGGGCTAGAGCTAAGGGGTGCTGCCACTGCTAGGAACTGCTCTTGGCCACAAAAACAGGGTCCTAGAGGCAAGGGAGAAAAGATTGATTGCTATTGGCTCCTCACTCTGAGAGTGAGTGAGAGAAGAGTGAGATCAGAGCAGTAGAACTGCAATGAAGAGTTGGATCAGCTAATGTAATAATGACATTAGTGCAGAGGCCTGCTGTAAGGAGACTCCTAAGACAAAATGCTTGGGAACAAGATTTTAAGACAGTGTGGCTGTAGGAGAGAATGGAAGTACTGCTTCTGTGAAGCCATTGAAATGTGTACGTCCAGGAAAGAATGTTAGGTTCCTCCCCTTAGGTTGCTTTCCTCCTTTGATACTTTGACTCCTGAGCTCAGAATTCAGGATCAGGAACTAGATTCATGTTAAAGTGAGTGCAGAATACACGAATCTTCAGCATGCTATCCCTATTCAACCCATATAAGCCTGTGCCCAGCTCAAAGCTTTATAAGCTTCATAATATATCTTACAGAAATACTTTAAGTTTCAAACTGTTTCTCTGTCACTGGAATTTGGACTACATTTAGTGGGGCCAGGTATTGTTTTGGCTCCATTATTGTCATTTGACAGAAAACTTGATGGCTGCTGCATTACTGATGGGCTCATTAGAATAATGTATACAGTCTTCTGAGGGTGGAGTGCCCTATATCAGATAAAGGGCTAACATCTAAGATGTACAAGGCAGTGACAGAACTTGACAAGAAAAAACATCTAACCCCGTAAAAAATGGTGGAAGTGAAAAGATACTTCTTCAAAGAAGAAATACAGATGGTCAAAGGGAATATGAAAAAATGCACCCTATAACTAATCATCAGGGAAATGCAGATCAAAACAACAATGAGGTACCATCTCACAAGAGAGGATTGGCACACATCATTAAGAACATTACAATCAGTACTGGTGGGATGTGTGAAGAAAGGAATTCTCATTCACTGCTGGTGGGAATGACATCTAGTCCATCCTTTCTGGAAAACAATATGAAGAGTCCTCAAAAAACTAGAAATTGAGCTCCCATATGATCCAGCTATACCACTCCTAGGGATATACCCTAGGATCAAAAAATGCAATACAAAAATGCCCTCTGCATACCTATTTTCACTGCAGTGCTATTTACAATAGCCTGACTCTGGAAACAACACAGATGCCTGGCAACAGATGAGTGACTAAAGAAATAGTGGTACATATACACAATAGAATACTATGCAGCTGCCAGGAAAAAATAAAGTCATGAAATTTTCCTATACATGGATGGACATGGAAACTATTATGCTGAGTGATAGAGAGATAGACACAGAATAGTCTCACTTATATGTAAATTTAATGAAAATCAAAAACATTATTGTAATAATACCCAGAGACAATAGAAATAAGGGCCAAAGGACCAGCCCACAATATGAAGCTTACCATAAAGACTGGTGATTTCAGTTAGAGAAATAACTATACCAACAACTATCATGACAATGGTAGTGAGTGAGAGAAATAAAATAAGTGGTAGAAGAGGGAGATGGGTGACATTGGTGGTGGGAAGGTTGCCCTGGTGAAGGGAGGTGTTCTTTATTTACATCTGAAACCCAACTACAAACATATTTGTAGTCATGTTGCTTAAATAAATTTATTAATAGTAAATGAATGAAAATTGAAAAAATAAACATATAATTTTTTTAAATAAAAAGAAGTTGAGTAACTTGGTCAAATGACCAAACTGATCTCGAAAGTCTCATTACTATTTCATAATTGTTGGTCAAATGTTTAGTAAATGAGAAAGGTGCTTATTCCACCCCTGTCTGTGTAGGTCAGAAAATAAAAAAAATCACTGACAGTGTTTTGCTTTTTAATGAGGGGAAAGAACATTTAATATAGAAACTAAAAACTACTCAGTGTGGAATGAATAGGGAAGTGAAGGTCTGAAAGGCTTCAGACAAAGGTGAATCAAACTATCATTAGTAACTTCATTCATACCACCAGAGGTAGTATAAAAGTTAGAGCTTACAAAGATCTGGAAAATCTACCAGAACTATCACCATGTTTACAAAGTAAGAACTCCTGGTGTAAAAAAATCACCATGTCTGTCCTCAAAGACCTCTGGCTGCTATTTCACTTCTTGTCTTCCAAATATTTGAATTCATTCTTTCCTTTGGATTTCTCTCACTTGGAACCACATAGGGAAGAAATTCTAGGAAACACAGGTCTTGTCTTGGAAGAATTCTGACTTCAGCTCTACACTGAGCAGACAAGGGACAATTCAGGCTCTAGTTCATATATTCAACAGAACCTCACAGAACTTTCTAGAAGTTTTTGTCAATAAGAAAAAGAAGAAGAAAGTACTATATATTAATGTGTTTTTGAGATCATAAATGTGACTTATTTCTATGTTCTCTTAGATCGCCTATTTATTTAACAAATATCGTAGAGCATGGAATTCAAATCAGTCATGAAACTTTTGTTCTAAGGCAGGAGAATGAAAAGAAAACAAGGGGAAAAGAAACCACTTTCAAGGAGTAATAAATATTAGAGGAAAAAATTGTGGATGACTTTGAAAAGGGAAAAAGAGATTACTAAGGACCTCTAAGGAGATCTGGATATTATGTACCTGGCTTCTTTGCTTCATCCTTGTGGCCAGCAGCAGCTTCAGCAGTGGTAGCATCGCTTATAAATTGTACCTCTGCAGTGTCTGTTCTTTTGAGGAAACCCAGAATGCCTGCTCTCTTAAGGGCCTTTCAATGTCTGTTTTCTCAAGAACAGTCTTGAGACATTCTAGTTTATTTTTAGTTTTGATTTCTTTAAAATTTTTTATTTGAAGCATTGTGATTTACAAAGGTATTCATAGTTGACTTTTAGACATACAGTGTTTCAGTACCAGTCCCACCACCAGTGTTAGCCTCTCTCTACCAATGTTCCAGAGTCCATCCCATGCCCTTCACACATACATACACACACACACACACACACACACACACACACACACACACACACACCGCAGCCTGCATCTTTTTTAAGTTTGCTTGTTAAAGTTTGAGTCCCCCATTATTTCACCTCTGAATTTCACCCCTTCCTATTTCTTACCTTCTCTCATGTAGTTAAGTACCACACATAAGTAATAATATCATTATGTTATTTATCCTTCTCCTTCTGGCTTACTTCATTTAACATATCTTCCAGTTCCAACCATGTTGCAGCAAATTGCATGAGTGCAATTTGAGTATTTTTTAATGCTACGTAGTACTTCATTGAATATATGTACCATATCTTCATGATCCACTCATCTGCTGTTGGACATTTAGGTTGATTACAACTCTTAGCTATTATACTGAGTGGTGACTAGTGTTATGCATATGGCTTTTGACTAAATTTTTTTCTGTATTGGTGATAGATACCCAAAAGCAAAATTGTTAGGTTATATGGCAGATCAATTAAGAGTTTACGGACAACCCTGCATCCTTTCTTCCATAAGCATTGAACTGGACAATATTCCCACCTGCAGTTGATGGGAGTTTGCTTTTTATCAATCTTGGAGAACTCTATTTTAGATTACAATGAGACAAAGCTGGCTTTGTGCCAGAATCTAAGAAAATACTCATGCATTTGAGGTTTCACTGTTTCTTTGGGTCCCATTACCAAGCTACCGCTGTTTTTGCTTAAAGCAAGAATTCTGTGTTTTGCCTAAATCAAGGATTTATTCCTGTCCTAGGCTCTCCATATAGCTATTATGGATGGATCTCCTTCAGGTCCAAAGCCTAAATATATTTAGTGAGGGAGAAAGCCTAAATGTCTACCCAAAGCCCCACAGAGCTCTTAAAATGACTAATGTCTTTCCCATAGTGCTAATAACATGGCCGAGAGCCAGACAACGACGATGGCAGCTACTTTAGAATCATCTGTGAAGGCAGGACCCAGATTTAAGTGCTCTGAATTCTCTCAGTATACTCTAGTGTACCATCAAGTTCCAGAAAAAACAATGTTAAAGAAGGTGACCGTGGGGAAGGCTGAGAAGGTGATAATTTTGATTAGGTGGTCTGGAAAGGCCTTGCTATTTTGAGCTAAGATTTGATCTGGCACAGGAGATGCCCATGAACACAGAGCATGGCAGTGTGTTTGGCACAGCTGTACGAGGATCCTGAGAAAACCCATTCCCGTGGACCAGGAAGGAGCTAAGGGGCAAGAGGTAAAGTTAAAAAGGCTACGAAAGGAACCAGAGCAGTGGTGCAAACAGTAAGGCGTCTGTCTTGTCTGCACTAGCCTAGGACCGACCGAGGTTTGATCCTTTGGTGTCCCACATGGACTCCCAAGCCAGGAGTAATTTCTGAGCGCATAGCCAGGAGTAACCCCTGAGCGTCACCGGGTGTGGCCCCCAACAAAAAACAAACAAAGGCTACCAAAGGTCATATTAAGCTGGGCCTTTTAAACTATGATGAGAAATTAAAATATGAACAAAACTATGTTAACCTTAACTAATAAATATGTATCTTTTATTTGGAGGGGGCTTCCCAAGAAGTGCTCAAAGAGTTCCTGGAATTCCTGAAGATAACAATTGGCCAACTGGATAGAAGGTTTAATGTTCTGGCCATGAGGTACTGCTTAGGCCCAGTGCTCAGGGTCCTCGAGATACATCTGGAATACATCTGGAGATGGCTGTATGATATTTGGAATCTATCTCCAGTCCTGTGGAATACAGGAATTTATCTCTGAATCCTGAACTCTCTCCTGACTTCTGACTCATAATTATAAATAGAATTCTTAATGCAATGGTCATTGATGAAATGTTTTTAAAAATTAAAAAAAAACACAAGAGAAAATAAAAAGAAGTAGTTTTTGGAAATAAGAAACACAGCTCAGTCAATTTTTTCCCTAACATTTACTAACAATGACTTGGACTCATTGAACCTAAAGATAGTGCCTATTAGGTGCCGTTTAACATTCAACTGTCCACAGTTTCCCTGAGGCAAATGCCCATTGAGCAACCATAGCTAATAGGTGTTGAATGCAAGTAGCAGGTGCCAAACACATCTGAAGTTTTAATCCCAAAGTTCAGTTCATTTTAGGTCACAACCTGCTTTTTCTTCCTCTGAGAAACACCCCCTAGCAAGGCTTTTCCTGCCTGGCAGTGCCAGGGATTAGATAGTAAGTTTCTCCTCCCATTTTCCAATAAGGAACACACCTGAGAAGAAATTCATTAATGGAAATAAAGCTTGTACAAAGACAGGAAAAAAAATTCAGTGGGGGGTGCCCAGCGGTCTATGTGGTAGGAAACAGGAAATTAGTTCCCCTTCTTCCCTAGACTAAAACAAAGATTTATTTTTTATTAAAGGATTGACTACATTCATTTAAAATTTAATTTAATTTAACATTTAAAATTATACTTTTAAGCATCATGATTATAAATATATTTGTAGTTGGGTTTTAGTTATAGAAAAGAACACCCCTGGGGTCGGAGCAATGGCACAGCGGTACGTTGTTTGCCTTGCATGAGGCTGACCCAGGACGGACCACGGTTCTATCCTCCAGTATTCCATATGGTCTCCAAGCCAGGAGCAATTTCTGAGCGAATAGCCAGGAGTAACCTCTGAGTGTCACCTGATGTGGCCCAAAAAATCCTCCTCCCCCCAAAAAAAAAACAGAAAGAAAAGAACACCCCTCTTCACCAGTGTAACCTTCCAACAACCAGTGTACCCATCTCTTACCTCCCACAACCCATGCCTGTCTTTGACATAAACATTCTATTTCTCTCATTCATTACCATTGTCTTGATTGTTGTCAAAGTACTTATTTTTCTAAACTGCACACACCACTTTTTGTGGTAAGCTTCATATCATTGATTACTTCTTTAAAACTGCTTTAGAGTTTTTCAAATTGGAACATGGACCTTGGAATTCCTCGTTTTTTGTTTTTGTTTTTCTTTTTTTTTGAAGGGGTGCTCAGGAGTTATTCCTGGCTCTGTGCACAGAAATTGCTCCTGGCAGGCTCGGGGCACCATAAGGATGCCGAGGATTGAGCCCATGTTTCTCCTGGGTAAGCTGTGTGCAAGGCAAATGCCCTACCGCTGTGCTACCACTCCAGCCCCAGTCCTCTAGTGTTTTAAATTTATGTGTTTGGGTCACACTTGACTGGCTCTATGCGCAGGAATCACTTCTGGGGGTTCCTGAAAGACCATAGGGGGTATTGGGGATTGAACTGTGTTGGCTGCATACAGTTCAAGCACTGTGACCCCTTTTCCTATCTCTGCTGCTGCTGTCCTTGTGCTGTCATTTTCACAATGGGGTCTCTGAGGATCAAATTTCTTTTCTTTCTTCTTTTCTTTTCTTTTCTTTTCTTTTCTTTTCTTTTTTCTTTTCTTTTCTTTTCTTTTCTCTTCTCTTCTCTTCTCTTCTCTTCTCTTCTCTTCTCTTCTCTTCTCTTCTCTTCTCTTCTCTTCTCTTCTCTTCTCTTCTCTTCTCTTCTCTTCTCTTCTCTTCTCTTCTCTTCTCTTCTCTTCTCTTCTCTTCTCTTCTTTTCTTTTTTATGACCACACCTGGTAATGTTCAGGGGTTACTCCTGGCTATGCACTCAGAAATTGCTCCTGGCTTGAGGGACCATATGGAACACCGGAGGATCAAACCACAGTCCGTCCTAGGCTAGCATGCACAAGGAAGACGCCTTATGGCTTGCACCACCGCTCCGGCCCCATGGGGCTCACATTTCTATTGATGAATATGAGGAAACATCTATCCAGAAATGGTGAAAATTCTTTCTTTAGTTGTTATGGGAAAATTTTTCATGTAAAGATAAGACTTTAATATTGAGGGAACTTGGGAAATACTGATGTGCAACAGAAAATGACCAGACTGGGCCATAATTATGATGTAATTATAGCTATAATATTGCTGTGATTTGTCCCCTTAACCATAAGAAAACCAAGATCTAGGAATTGGAATGAGACAAATCTGAGCATTGCTATTTCGTAGTTGTGTGATCTTTGGCAAATTAATTAACTTGTCTGAGTTTCACTTTCTCCATTTGTAACATGATAGTTTCAGCCACGAGAAATTATTATAAGGTCAAGAAAAAAATATAACCTATATTTTTATGGGAGGATTATACAGAAGGAAATAAATCTGCTCATATGCCAGGAATAAAGGTTTTGGAAAGTAGAAAGGGTCATGGAGTCCCATCTAGAGAAAGGATCCCAGAATAGCATAGTCAGACATTTGATAGCCTAGGGATATGAACTTTATTGAGATAAGACAGAATATATTCTTCTGCTGGAACAAATTTAAACTTCACATACTATTCATAGTTATGATTAAATACGGAAATGCTTTCTTTCTTGTTATAATCTGATAGCTAAAATTTTTCATATAGGTAAAATAATCTGAATAGTTGATGAAGGTCACCTGGTCATTTAAAATGTGTACTGTGCATTTTAAATGTGTTATGCATATCAGGTTTTCTGATGGATATTGATATATTGTCAATAATAATAAAATGACCATCTTTTCTTTAACACATTGAAGTCAGCATGCAACATTGGTAGCTCACACTTGGATGTAGTTTAATTAACACAAATTGCAGTGCTGGCACCCATGTGTTAATATATATTATGTACTGTGTCCTGGGTCCTGTGATTGGCACTTATCATACATTTACTCAAAAATTTTATAAATTATCCAAAGGCGTCTAGTGTAAGTTTCATTTCACAGATAAGAAAAACTGAGATTCATAGGAGGGTCATGACTTTCCTAAAGACTCAAGATATATTTGAAGGAGCCAAGATTTGGTAGTGAATCTTTTTTGCAGCTACTATATAGCATTATATAATGTAACAAAAATAACATAATATAATGTAATATTATATAATAAGTATAAATATATATTTTCCTCCAATGATATTTTCTTCCAGACCCTTCAAACCTCTAAGAAGTTTGTTCAGGGCTCTAAGAACTAATAGGACTATATATTTTAGGCCAATTCCTTTTCATTGCAATAAAGTCCACTTGGCTATTGGAGAATCCAGTAGATCCACTATGAGTTCTATCTACAGAACACAATTTGTTGCAGCATAAACAGCATTGTCTTTGGCTAGATATGCTTCTTAAGCTTACTTTGCACATCTAACTATTATTCAAAAGGAGAAAAGAGGAGCAACCGGTTTTTAGTGTTTTGTCTTTGTCTGAGAAATAACTCAATGTAAAATTGATTTATTAAAAAGACAATACACACCTGAGATGTGGATGCAGACACTCTCAAGGGAAAACCATGTACAAGTATAGGGCAAGGGTTTTTAAGAAATGAGTCAAGAGGCAGATATGATTAACATGTGGCTACAGTTGAGCCATTAAACAGCTTAAAAAGGGTATTTTGGATTTTTTTTATTATAACAAGGTCTACTCCCAGTGATTAGGAGCCCCATGTGTTTTTCCATATCTCTTCTCTTTACCCCTCCTACCTCTTGCACAGACCCCAGCTAACTACCTGCCTACACTAATATAATTAGAAATTTCTCAGTGTTCTTATCTGTAATTTGGAAATGATATCTATTTCTTGGAGTACTATGAGGATTAAATGTCACAGAGAGTACAGTTACTAAAAAAAATTCAATTTCTTTTCTTCCTCAGCAATTGACTTGTTTTGCTAATAATTCTAACACAAGAAAGAACTAAATCACAAAAGATCCCAGCGAAGTTGAATGCTTTTCTCTTTATCCTAACTTTGCTACATGAAAATAAATGAATGCGTGTCTTAGTACTTGGGAACCTGAGTTGCTAAACGAGGGTGATCTTACATTCTGGTTTATTACTCTGCCTACTACTCAGATATTTATTCATAACACACTCTTTTATTCTAAAATCAGCCCTGGTTTAGATGATTAATTATATTAGCCTACTCTTGACACAGGAAATTGGCTCCAGTGTGGGGGAGCTCATACATTGTTTTACTCTTTGTCTATTTTAAGTGGAGAAATATTCCTTTTTTGTGATAGCTTCCTGTGATTTTTGTCAACAAATGTTGCATTGTACTTAGAACTTTAAGAATAGTAGTTGGTAAGTCAATAGTTATTTTGATACACTTTAGTAAAAGTTATTACTACTATTGTGGTGTTTGCTATCTTCTGTGTAGAATTGATAACTTGTAATTAATTGTAATTAATTTTCATTACAGAATTAAAAATTCTGTTGAGGAATGGGTCTGCTATGTGGATAAATAGACTCACCAATTAATACAAATATATATTTTTATGTACCTTTTGGTCATTTGTATTTCTTCTTTGATAAAGTGTCTGTTTATTTCTTCTCCCCATTTTTGATGGGTTAGATGTTTTTTCTTGTTAGTCCTATCAGTAACTTGTATATCTAGATATTAGCACCTTATCTGATGGGTATTGGGTGAATAGTTTCTCCCATTCTATGGGTAGCCTCTCTATTCTACCCACTATTTTCTGTGAGATGTAGAAGCTTCACAGATTAATATAGTCCCATTTGTTTATCTCTGCTTCGACTTATTTGGACAGTGATGATGCCTTTAGTCTCAATGTCATAGAGTATTTTTCCTATGTGTTTTTCTATATACCTTCTAGTTCTGGGTCTGATAACAAGGTATCTTTATATAAGATATCTGATACCATTTGTTCTGATCTTTGAAATCATTTAGATTTGATCTTTGTGCATGGTGTTAGATGGAGGTCCTAGTTTGCTCTTTTCACATATGGCTGACCAGTTGTCCCAACACCAGTTGTTGAAGTGGCTTTCCTTGCTCCATTTTGTGTTTCTTGCCCCTTTATCAAACATTAATTGATTGTATGTATGGGAAACATCTGAATATTCAAGTCTATTCCATAGATATGAGAGTCTGTCTTTATTCTACTACCATGCTGTTTTAATGACTATTGCTTTGTAGTACAACTCAAAGTTGGGGAAAATGATGCCTTCCATATTCTTTTTCCTAAGGGTTGCTCTAGCTATTCATGGATGTTCATTGTTCCAAATAAATTTCAGGAGTGTTTGATTTACTTCTTTGAAGAATGTCACGGGTATCATCAAAGGATTTGCATTAAATCTGTACAATGCTTTGGGGATTATTGCAATTTTAATGACGTTAATCCAACCAATCCATGAACAGGGTTTGTGTCTTCATTTCCTTGTGTGTTATTTTATTTCTTGAAGCAGTTTTTTGTAGTTTTCTTTGTATAGCTCTTTACCTCTTTAGTTAAGCTGACTCCAAGTAGTACAATTTAAAGTTGGGGAAAGTGATGTCTCCATCTTCTTTTTTCTAATTGCTTTAGCTATTTAGCTCCACATCACTAATTATCAGGGAGATGCAAATCAAAAGACCAATGAGGTACCATCTCAGGCCTCAAAGAAGAAGAACAATCAGTGCTGGCAGGAACATGGAGAGAAAGAAACTCTCATTCACTGCTGGTGGGAATTCTGTCTAGTCCAGCCTTTCTTGAAAACAATATGAAGATTCCTCAAAAAACTGGAATTGAGTTCCCATAGGATTCAGCCATACCATTCATCAGGACAATCCCTAGCAACACAAAAATATAATACAAAAATACCTTATGTACACCTATATTCATTGCAGCACTATTTACAATAGCCAGAATCGGGAAACAACCCAGATGCCCAGCAACAGATGAGTGGCTAAAGAAATTGTGGTATATATATACACAATGAAATATGTGCAGCTCTCAGGAAAAATTAAGCCATAAAATTTTCTTATACATGGATGGACATGGAAACTATTATGCTGAGTGAAATAAGTCAGAGGGTGAGAGATAGACATGGAATATTCTCACTCATTTGTGGGATTTAATCAAAATAAAAGACATTATTGTAATAATAACCAGAAACAATAAAAGTTGAGGGCTGGACAAAAGCACCAAGGGGAGAGTAAATGATCATGCAAGGAGTCTATAGTTATTCCCATGACAGTCTACTTCAGGGGTGGAGAAACCCTGTATCTCCTAGACCAAGGGAATTCCCTCTAAAATATCCCCAATAGTTGCTGTGCCTATGCAGGGGGAAAAGGGAAAAAAAAGCACAAAACAATCATTTTTCCACATATTTATTTATTGATAGATCGATTTTTTTCTGACGTCTTTATTTTGGTGTAGAGATTGAAGTTGATGTCTCCAATATTATTTTATTTTATCTTATCTTTCTCTTTCTTTTTGCACTCCAGCATGATTTGATTTCAGAACTGAGACTATTGAGTGGTGCTTGTCTTTTTGCTGTAGTGCTCACTGGATATTTAATTTGATATTTCTTTCTGTATTGTTGTGGTGTTTCAATTACCTTTTTCACATTCTCTCTCAAACTGAGGTTGAAAGCCTCTAGAAGGACTCCGCCCATTTTCAGCATATTTGACTTTTTTTTTCTTTTTTCATATTTTGTACCCTAATCTATTGCTTTTCTTTCCTTCAAACAAAACCATATAACTCGATTTATCTAGCTCCGCCTCTAAAATAGAGGGGGAAACAAGAGAGGGTAACAGGACCAAACAGATATATGATCACTAATAGTAAGCTAGACAAAGAGGGGACCACCTACTTCCTGGTGGGGGGTTGATGGTGGGGTTATGGGTTGCACAAAGGGAACTGGGATGGGGGGAGGACATATTTGGTGATGGGTATTCCCATGATTCAATGTTGATATGTACCTAAAATACGTACATGAAAGATATGTAAGCCATTATGATAAAAATTGTGTTTTGATCATAAATGTTCTTTGACTTACATGTATTATTATATTATATTAATTATATTATATATTATGTTACTATATTGTTATGCTAGTTCACCTCAATATGTTAATCAATTTTGTCTCTTGAATAAATTCTTACAAAAAAAAAGTTGAGGGGCTGGTAGGACGGGCCCATGATATGAAACATATCACAAAGAGCGGTGAGTGTAGTTAGAGAAATAACTACACCAACAACTATCATGACAATGGTAGTGAGTGAAAGAAATAGAATGCTTGTTTCAAAGACAGACAGGGAGCGGTGGAAGTGGAAGATAAGAGGCATTGGTAAGGGAAGGTTGCACTGATAAAGGGGGGGGTGTTCTTTTTGATAACTGAAACCCAATTACAAATATGTTTGTAGTTGTGGTGCTTAAATAAAAATATTATAAAAATAAAATAAAATATATGGACACTAAAAAACAACAACAACAAAAAGGAATTTACTTTCTAACACAAGGAAACAAAATAATTTTGAATGATAGCTGTTAGACCTGGCTTTTGAAACTGTGGGTTGTGTCCTGATATGGGATTGTCTAGCTGAATGTGGTGGTTGTAAAAAATTTGGGAACAGTCATATGTTTTAGAATGTGCAAATACTAAAAATCAACTCAAAAATCAATCATGTAATGAATCTGATATGTTTCTGGCAGTGCTCTCAAATGTTAAATTTCTTGAGCTAAATCAAACCCCCATAAAACAAACAAACGGATTGTAAGTGGAAAAATTTAAGAAGCTGTTTCTAAGCCTTGTTCTGAACATTTCCTTTCAAAACATTTCAATTCAATGGTGTTTTATTTGATTTGTTTATTTTGGGATTGGGCATGGATTGCACCTGACTGTGCTCATCTCCTGGCTCTATGTGCAGGGGTCATTTTTGGTGGTGCTCTGGGGCCCCATGGGCTGCTGAGAAATGAACCCCAGTGACTATATTCAAGGCAACTGCCATAATCTGTAATGCTATCTCATGGATTGGACCAGTTATGCTTTAGGCATATATTTTGTTTTTTGTTTGTAGATCTGATTCAGCAGTAAATGACTGGGTAACTTCACACAGGTCAATTTTCTCATTTGGAGACTGTTGCTTTTCATGGGGTTTACTCAAATTCAATTGGAGTGATCATAGGGCCAGCTCAGAATGGGATATGCAATTAAGAAAGGTAATCACTTGGCCTAAGAGATATGGGGTTTCTCCACCCTTGGAGTATATTGTCATGACCCCAATATTTACTGTGCCAGGGCAGGAGGGAAAAAAAAAGCAAAAAGCACAAAACATTGTTTATTTTTATATATTATTTTTATCTTCATTTATTATTATTATTTACCAATCTATTTTTGGTTGATTTCTTTGTTTTGGTGTGGTTATTGAAGTTGTTGTCCCCATTTATACTTATTTTTTTCTCTTCTTTTCTTTTCTTACTTTATGTGCTCTGCCATGTTTCTTATCTCAAGACCATGGCAGTTTTTTTTTTTTTTTTGTGGTGCTTTTAGTTATTGTTGGAGTCCTCACTGGATATTTGACACTTCTTTTTGTACTGGTGGAGTGTTTCACCTTCTTTTTCTCTTTCATCTCTCAAACCGATGATGAGAGCCTCTAGAAGGATTCCGCCCATTTTCGGAGTATTAGACTTTTACCCCAGTTTATTACTTTTCTCTTCTTCAAACAAAACCACGTAACTTGAACTAGCTAGTTCTGCCTCCCAGTTAGAGGGGGAAATAAGGGAGGCACCAAGACCAAACAGGTGCAAGACTACTAAGTAGTAGGCTAGGTACAGAGGGGACCACATATTCTAGCAGCCCTGGGGGTGAGGGAAGAGGATATGGGAGGTAGGACAAAAACGGAGGTGTAGGGAGGACAATTTGGTGATGGGAATCCCCCCTGATTTCATGTAAATATGTACCTAAAATATTATTGTCAACAATATGTAAGCCACTATGATCAAAATAAAAATTATATTAAAAAAAAAGAAAAAGAATAAAAAAGAAAGGTAATCACACTGCTTATCTTGTTGTGTTAGGGAAGAGTGTTTATAGAACAGGCGTTGATCTAATGCCACTGAGATTCTACTGTGACCATCTCCAACACACTGCTTCAGGACCATGTGTAAGAAGATCCCAAATATAGACCATGAATGACAATCAGGGACAACTTGATCATAGAGCCTGAGAACACGGCTAGACACTGGGTTAGCATTTTGTAGTTCAAAAGCTGAGCAAGAGTGAGAAGTCGTTTTTCTGCTAACTGCTGCTTTTGCTTTGTCTTTTCTCTTTAGCACATGACAGGATCTGGCAGAGGTAGTGGTCAGTGCAGTATGAGGGAGGAAGTAACCTTTCCTCTCCTTGGGGGAGATCGGCTCCATTGAAACATGAAGTGCAACTTCACAGGACTGAGCCATAGCTGCCTGGCAAAGGGCCGTGTGTTAGCAAACAAAAGTCTTCTTATGTTTTTGTCAATGAAAAAAACTCAGTAAACCGCAGGAAGAGATGACAGCACATTCCCCACTTCATTCATACAAATGATAATGAACGCCATTGTATAGCGAGCCTCTGGGCATTATCTGATGCTGCTATTTCTGCTGGTTAGAATTTGCACATCTCTCACATGATTCAGGGTTGTACAGTTTCTTTCCCAGTCATTGACTGACTACTTGCACATTGCAAATATCTACTCTGGCCTAGATAGCCAGACCTCAAAATGAGCATGGCTGACTGTGTGGACTCTAAACTTTCTAACCTGGGAAACAATTTTGGGGGGCATTTTATTCTTTTATTGGTGTTTTCAAATATACAATTGATTACTTGTTGGCAAGTGAATATTTACACACAAACACACACAAGTCTTAGTTCTGAGATTTCCCGTGAGCGAGAGTTTATAGAAATAGTTTCCTGGGGTTGGAGATGTGACTCGGTTGTAGAACACTTGTTTTACATGTGTTGATGTTCTGAATTCCATCCCCAGGAACACTGGTTGCTATCCTTGGCATTGAAACCATTACTACCACCAAAATAGATCGAAGGGAAAGTAGCAATGTCAAAGTACATGTTATGTTACATGACATTTTCCAAACACTGTCATCTTAAATCCTCACAAAATGTAATTAAATATAATCCCCTTCAAGGGGATGTTATTTATCCTACTACATTAGTGGGAAAAAGGTTCATAGGAGTTGCATTGTTGACCTGAGATGACCACAAGCAAAAAAATGTAGGGAAAAAAGAGAAAGGGAAAGTTGGTGCCAGATGAATAACAACTACATTTGAGTGTGGGGCTTACTCACTTTTGATCACAGATTTCTCTTAGAAATGTTTCCATTATCTTCATCATTATTATTATAATATAGTCTCATGTCATAGCCAGAATAAGAAACATTTTTGTCAATTTGATACTGCCTTGAGATTTTACTTTTAGGAACCAGGGGCTATTCATAGGCAAATGGCTTAAGGATATGATGTAAAGGGAAAGTTGGCTAGAGCCGACTTAGAGGAAACTCTCATATCTATGTCAAAAACTGAGTTTTTCCATTTCTGTAGCTAGCTTTGAAGACATCTTGTTTACAAAACATCACAGAGAATACTGATATTTAAAGCAATAATTTAATACTTACATAATGAAATCATATGCATGTATCTTCACTATGCTCAGTATGTAAGAAAAACAATGCAGTTGTAAAAGCATTTAAGAAACAAGGAGCTGGTTAATAGAAATATACTTGACAAGGGGCCAGAACGATAGCACGGCTGCAAGGCGTTTGCCATGTATGAAGTCAGATCTAGGTTCAATCTCCAGCATTCCATATGGTCCCCCAAGTCTGCCAGGAGTGATTTTTGAGCGTAGATCTAGGAGTAACTCTGGAATGCCACCAACTGTGGCCCCAAAACAAAACAAAACAAAAAAAAATAAAAAAAGAAATATACTTGACAAGACCTTCATGCTTCCTGAGCACTCCAATAATTGATATTAATTGATTGCTCTTGTATAATGCTTTTTAAAATAATTATCATCGATGAATTGGTTGGCAAATATTGGAATAAGGAATTTTATATAAGTAATTATCTATCAAATACCAAATTGTTGTCAGAATAATGTTGTATATATACTATATTTAATTTTTACAATAAACCTGAAGGTAGATATTATTTTCCATATTTTTAAAGCAGAAATCTGATTCTTAAAGATAGTTTGAAATAGTAAGTCTTAAACTCGTAATAGATGAGGCCAAGATTGTGAATTAAGTCTATTCAGTGAGTGTAGTTTTTCTTCTTGAAGTTTGCTGACCTGGGCAAAAATACAGCTCACAACTCCAGTCACATTTTGGAACATTATCATTAGGCTTCTTTATTAAAATCCATAAAGCACTTTCAACAGTCCCAAACATAACATGAGCATTCATTATTAGTTAACTGGGATCAGTGTAAATTATATTTGTAAGTTAAAATTGTAAACTCACTCAAGAAGGCAGCTATACACCTGCTCTGTTCATGCTTTTCCTTATTTGATAAGAACCTAGATTGGCTAACATATTGGTGTTCAGAAGTTTATTTGATATGTAGTGTGATTTCAATTATATATATTATTATTATGCTACTAAAAGAAGACCAGAAACAGGCAACAGAAATGGAGAAACACTCAAGAGAGCAAGATGTGGTAATGAACTGGGAGGAAACAGAAAATGAAAATTATAAAAGGTAGCTATAAGATTTCAAAAGCATAAAGTTAGGCAATGGAAGTCAGGAGCAAACACCACCAAATGTCAGTAATCTTAGTTAAGCCCTTTCTAACCTTTTCACACTATAACACTTAGCAGGAAAGAATATATTTATTCAGTTCACTGAGATAAATAGAGGAGACAGCTTATTGTAGTCTTGGCCATCCTTGGTCTCTGGCCAACTCAACTCTGTCCAAACTCCCAGGGATTTAGTTTGGCATGGCTATTGTAAGTTTACCAAAAGTTGATCAACTTTTTTGAGTTACTATATTAGAAAGTGATAAAGAACTATAAAATAAGGCACAGTGTCTTCCATTTCTGTATCCCTCATCCTTGGCACTACTCAAAAACTATGTGTGACTGGATATGATATGATAACTTTGTGCTTCCCAGAGTGGCATCAGTTACCATTCCTTATTCAAGGAGATAGTGCACTATGTCATACTAATAAATATTGATCAGATTTTCTTTTTATTTACTTATTTTTTTTAGAAAAATTGGTTTTTAAAGTTTGAGGAGTTTGGGATAGTAGTTCATGTTTGGCGGTACAATTTCTCCATGCAATAGCTTTACAAAATAAATGTCTTAGCTACTCAGTTGTAAAAGCAGGAGAGGATGCATTTTATTTTCTTTTTTTATTTTTTTTCCCAACTAGTGGCATATGACAGTCTCTGTTGGGAGATTTTGATTCAGTGACCAAAGTGTCCAGATGTTTCCAGTACATAGGCAACTGTGAACAGCATATCATGCTGACACCCAATGCTTTTTTTTGTTTGCTAAGAGTGGAAAGCAGAGTTAGTGTGCATTGCATGCTACCTGGTATGCTTGTAAAAAATTTTTTTTTAAATGTTCTAAATTTTTTCTGTATCACTTTTTAAAAGTGATACAAAAAGGGCTGAGGTTAATTTTCTCTCTCTCTCTCTCTCTCTCTCTCTCTCTCTCTCTCTCTCTCTCTCTCTCTCTCTCTCTCTCTCTCCCCCTAAAAATCCCAAGTGCGTTTAGTGTTTCCAACACACACAAACATACACACACACACACACACACACACACACACACAAGTTTGAGCAGTCTTTTCAGTTGTTAAAACTGAACAGAAACTATGAAATCTGGAAGTTTAAAAATGGTATAAACCTCCACCAAAGAGGCTAAAAATGAATAAATAGTTTTCTAACTTTAATTATCCTAAGTCTCTCCTATTTAGTTCATTATTCTTATAATTTACCGCAAATATCAAAGATCCACAGAAACCACCTTGATCAGAGAAAGTAATATAAATGTAACTTCTGAAACACAGAGATGCTGACAGTCGCAACCAAGCTGGGGTTGAGAAGTCCACTTGTAAGCATGGAAAAGAATCTGTCATTTTTCATCAGGCTTGATTTATTGAGTGAAGGTTCTTAAGCTAACCTCAGTTTCATTTCTGAAGTGACCTTTTTAGACCATTGGAGTGGATCAAGCAATGTTTTAGATCTTGAGTCAATTGCTGATTTTACCACTTAACCGTGTGACCTTAGATTTTAACCCTCCAAGCCTCATATTTCTCAACTGAAAAGTGGGGTTGCATAAAGCCCAGCTGTTGAATAGTTGTGAAAATTTAACAAGGAAATATAGGCGAAGTATCCGACACCTAATGAACACAATAGCATTGTTCCTAGGCTATTATTTTTAGTAGATCCAGAGGAGAGGTATATGTGGGTCGATAGTTGCTACCAAAAATGTATGTCATCATTTATATGTCAGACATACATATTGAATTCTACCTGGTATTCAAGAGGATAATGTAATGTACGGAGGCTGGCATTATTTCTTATCTGCTAAGAGACAAGATTGTCCTAAATCTTTTCACTTACATGGCATTTACTTTTTTTTGTTTTCCTTTTTTGTTTGTTTTTGGGTCATACCTGGCAGTGCTCAGAGGTTTACTCCTGGCTCTATGCTCAGAAATCGCTCCTGGAAGGCTCAGGGGACCATATGGGATGCCAGGATTCGAACCACTGATGTTCTGCATGCAAGGCAAATGCCTTACCTCCATGGTATCTCTCTGGCCCCGGCATTTACTTCTTGCAATGATTCTGTAGAAAGAGCATTATTAGCATATGCTGATTTCTCTTTTTTGAACAAGGAAATTAAGGCTCAGGATTCTTTTTACTCATCCTAAGGTGAGTGGCTAAAAAAGTGGCTAAGAAAGTGGCAGGCTTGAGGAAAGATCAGCTTTTTCTGTAGGTTATCATGCATTTGATCTATCCAGTAATCTCAGACATGTATGTTCTGAAGTTTCCTGCAGAGAGACCATATCTAACAGCTTTCATTTTAGTATTTGGTTCATAGGTTTTCTGAAATGCTGATTAAATGTGACTCCATTTTCAGCTCTCTTCTGTTTTAAGACAGAATCACTTTATGTCAAAAGTAGAAAGCCACGTCTTTGACCTTACTGTAAGGAGGAAGGAACAAAAGGATCCTGAACTGATCCTTTTAGTTTTATTTGTTTGAATATAGGTAATGTTTTTCAGGTATTCTATATATATCTCGCTTTTATACTTTCACAATTTTGTATGAACTCTTTTACCTATTTTGGTTTTCCATACTCTTCAAGATTCAACCAGTCTATTCCTTTCTGTTTCAAGGCTTCTTTCTTTGCAGGTAGTTTGTTAGCAGTTACTGTAGTACATTTACTTGATTTCAACCCAGATCCAGTACCAGGGAGCTTCTTGATGGTATGGATTATATCTTATCCCTCTATGCTTCTTTTTATTCAATGTGTAGCATGCACCAACTGTTATCCTAGAAGTAGTAGTCAATGAACTGCAAGATTAATACTGACCTCTGAGTTACTTTGACATATGTCAGAGAAGTCTAGTTCTCTTAAGAGGCAAGTAATTCACTCTTCAGGCCTCTGATTGTTCTGAGGTCTATCTTTTTAATCTTCTATTTTAATAATCTCAAAATGGTCCTCTTGATAACTCGTTTGGCTCAAACTTTCCTTTGACTATTTACATTCTCTACCTAGGACCGTGAGGGATTCTTTTACATGGGTTTGGGCATTCGCTTCACTTTGAATGAACTGTTTAAATATAACCAGCCCAGCTCAAGACATTCGTACTGCTGCTCTGAAATCTAGTATTTGAGGAAGAGAGGACCATGCGTGCAAAAGAGAGAAACCATTCATGATTGCCAGAGGTGGGGGATGGAAGAACAGTTGAAAGGATATGAAAGCCACTTCCTTTTTACATTTGTGTAGAAACTCCAGCACAAGTTATCAGAGCCATTTATCTAAATGATCAATCATTTATCTGTTGGTTCATTCATTCATCTCATATCATCTAGATTATTGCTGGAGCCCCTCAATGAGTTTTTATCTATTTTCTGGCCCTTGTCCAGATTATCTTCCACAGCATCGACTGTGACTTCTTTATAGTTCATCTTTATTCACAAGATAAAGGGCAAGTTCCTTAGCAATTTGAGATCACTTATCTGTTCTTTGCCTATTTCTTTCCCCTCTTTTCCTATGTTCCCACATTTTCCCATCTCTAAGAACTTGCAATACCTAAGGAAGTGGTAACATATTTTGCCTCTGGTTTCCATTCCCTCTCTCCTAGATTTTCCCCATGGTTCTTCTACTTCATACCTAAAACTCAGTCCACTCTTAACTCCACTGTAATGTTTCTTCTGGCACAGACACTTAAAAGGGGGATGAGCTCTTTTTCTTCACCATTGTGTAGTAGAACTAGACTTGTCTTAGATCTGATCATATGGCACCAAACATGATTTCTGTTCATCTCTTTGCCTACATATCTCTGAATGCCTCATTTTGGCTAGGTCGATGCAACATTCCTTATAAGAATATTTCTTGACATAGAGTAGCTGCTAAGTAGGTACCTATATTGAATGTGCATCTTAATCGCATGCTTTATGTTAAGAAATTTTAATAATACTCTGAATCCAAATAGGGACTAATATTAGTATAGTTTAAATAGAAGTTGTGGCAGAGTTGAGATTGTACTTAAATACGGAATGGAGAATAAGTGGGATTGAGAAAAACTTGAATCACACAAGCAAGTTTACACTTCACCTTTATTTTATTATACTAATTACTAATTATACTAATTCTAGTATTAATTCTACTCATAATTCTATCAATTATTAATATATCACAGTATGTAAATTATATTATAATATGCTAACATAATTAATATATTAATTCTATTAGTAGGATTAATAATTCTGTGAATAATTCTATTATACTTTCCACCCTCCTGGAAATTGTTCACTTTAGGACTTACTATTTATCTTTCAAGCACAACTAAGTGTCCTCTGCTCCTGGAAATGATTCCTGACCCACTTCCTATAGATATGTTAAAGTTCTTCATGTAATATATAATATTTTATTTAATTTTTGTGTCCCCTTTTAAGCTGTGGAGAACCCTTAGTACTCTAAATACTAAGTACTAAATCCCTGGCACTGGATATCATGCTAGGTATAGACACAGAGCCCTTGAACTAGGGCCCTGGAGGTTCCTAATACTGCAGGCCTGAGCATCACTGCATATTCAGATCTCACATTGAGCTGTGCAGGCTCTGGACCACGTATCACTGGGAGCGGCCCCCAGATCTCTGAGCCATTTTGGGGAAGCCTTTTTAAATTAGGAAACAATGGAAAAGAAGTAATTATGAGATGGGGCTGGAGTTGCACTCACTGACCTAGGACACACAGGGATCAATCCCCTGGCCTCCCATTTGGCCCCTCTGTATTATGACTTTAGTCTCTGTCAGCACTTTGTATCCAAGGAAGACCCTTCGCACAAAGGATTCTTTCATTATTTGTTGTATTTCACTTCTTGCATTCTCTGAGAAATGTTTCTCCTTTCTGTTGTCTCCTCAAGATTCTTCTTTTTCCCCTTCCTATAATTTCTTGCTTTTCTTTTCTCTCTTTCTCTCTCTCTTTCTCTCTCTCTTTCTTTTTCTCTCTCTTTCTTTCTTTTCTTTCTTTCTTTCCTTTCTTTCTTTCTTTCTTTCTTTCTTTCTTTCTTTCTTTCTTTCTTTCTTTCTTTCTTTCTTTCTTTCTTTCTTTCTCTCTCTCTTCTCTCTCTTTCTCTCTCTTTCTTTCTTTCTTTTCTTTCTTTCTTTCTTTCTTTCTTTCTTCTTTCTTTCTTTTTTCTTTCTTTCTTCTCTCTCTCTCTCTCTTTCTTCTTTCTTTCTTTCTTTCTTTCTTCTTTCTTTCTTCTCTTCTCTCTTTCTTTCTTTCTCTCTTTCTTTCTTTCTCTCTCTCTCTCTTTCTTTCTTTCTTTCTTATCTTTCTTTCTTTCTTTCCTTTCTTTCTTTCTTTCTTTCCTTTCTTTCTTTCTTTCTTTCTTTCATTCATTCTTTCTTTCTTTCTTTCTTCTTTCTTTCTTTCTTTCTTTCTTTCTTTCTTTCTTTCTTTCTTTCTTTCTTCTTTTTATTTTTTTGCCACACCTGGTGATGCTCAGGGATTACTCCTGGCTATGCACTCAGAAATCACTCCTGGCTTGGGGGACCATATGGGATGATGGGGGATCGAACCATGGTGTGTCCTAGGCTAGCAGACAAGGCAGGAAGTGAGAGATTGAGCCTCACAGCGGTGTTTACTCTTGGCTCTGTTCTCAGGAATAAATTCTGGCTGTGCTTAATAAACCATATGTGGTGTCAGGGACTGAACCAATATTGCCTATGTGCAAGGCAAGTGCCTATCCACTGTACTGTATTTATGGCCCTGTCCTCTTCAGATTTTTTATGGTAACCATTGACGAGTTTTATCCACTCACTTTCTGTCTTCCTCTGAAAGTTTGATTAGAAATCATTTTCATCACTCCTTCCGATCATTCTAGAGAAGTTCTTCATGAATTGACAAGATGGTAACTTCCACTTTCAGGAAGCTTTGTTGAAAAAGTGAGCTGTGAACTTCAAATTCTTTCTAATCCAGGGTCACACTTCCTAAATGCCTCCTCTTCTGAGTGGTGGTGGCCTACATCTAGAAAAAAAAAAACAACATTGTATTGTGCTGGAGAAATAGCATAGCGGTAGGGTGTTTGCCTTGCAAGCAGCTCATCTAGGACCAATGGTGGTTAAATCCCAGCATCTTATATGGTCCCCATGCCTGCTAGGAGTGATTTCTGAGTGCAGAGCCAGGATTAAACCTTGAGCATTGCCAAATGTGACCCAAAAACCAAGGGAAAAAAAACATTATATAAGTCTAGAATTCCTTGGATTCTTTTATTCTGGTCTTAGTGGGACTTATTTTATCAGAGACTCTTGGCAGGTCTGGGTTAAAATTATGCCTCTACTGTTTCTTAACTGTAGAATTTTGATAATGTGGAACAGTAATCCCTAATGGGAAAGCGCTTTCCTTAATTATGAGAGGAATGATATGATAATGGGTGTGAGAGCTCTTTATATAGTCTCTAACTCGAAATTTTGCTGAGGACTTAACCATAAAGTCATCCATGAGGTCTCTTTGGCTGACTATTTGGTGTGAGCCAGCTTTCTTGGATAGAGGTTGGTGGGTTTGAGAGTGATTTACCATATATCAAACACAGACTAGATATTTCTGTATTTGATGTGTTTGACATTACCTTTTCGCATGAATTGACATATATCTTCTTTAAAGAATTCAGGGTCTGGAGTGGTGGCTTAGTGGTAGGGCATTTGCCTTGTACGTGGCTGACCTAGGATGGACTGACTGTGGTTTGATCCCCTGGCATCCCATATGGGCCCCTGAGCCAGGAGCGATTTCTGAGCTTCGAGCCAGGAGTGACCCCTGAGCATCATTAGATGTGGCCCAAAAAACAACAGCAGCAGCAGCAGCAACAACAACAAAAAGAATTCAGATAATATAAAACTTAGGGTTTTTCGGTTGTATGTATCTCTTACTTCTACTTAACTCTTTGTCATAAGAAAAAAGCTAAAAAATATAAAAATGAGTAAACAAAGCTGTGTCTTCATATAGTTTTATGTATTAAAAATTGTAATGATGGGCCAGAGAGATAGTATATTGTGACATCCACAAACCAAAGCAAACATCATAAGAGGCAGTGAGTTATATCTGGCCCACTGATAGACACTAAACATCAGATAACTGGTTCAATAAGAACCAGTCAATAAGGCCTGTGTATCATCCTGTGCCTAAAAAGCAGTTGTTCAGGACCCACTTTACACTCAGTCTGAGTTTTACTCCTATGTGGAAGGCTTCCCTTCAACATTACACCTGATATTCTGTTGAATTTCCTCCATTCAAACAGAAATTCTTTTCTTCAACTACTTTCTAGGATCATTTTTTCTCCCTACCACATATAAGAATAGTTTAAGATGAAGAATTAATATTCTGTTTTTAGATCTTAATGTTTCTGTTCAGGTTTATTTACTCACTAGCTAATCATCTTGCTTGAGGTATAAATACCCTTGAATTCTCAATTTTGTTATATGATAGATTAGAGTCATAGTTGTTTTTATCTTGTATTATAGGGTATTTATAATTCATGACTGATTTGATATATAATTTTATATATAAAATATAAATATAATATATATTTATATACTTATAATATTTATAATTCACAACTAATTTGATATATAATATACTAATGACTGATTTGTATATATACAGATATCTACCGCATACTCTGGGTAATTTATGAAAATACTTACTCATTGATTCATCAAACATATGCTAAATATCTGCAATGTATTATCCATGCATGCAAATTATATAATATTATGGTCTTACAAGTCACAACTGGTGAATAGTAGTGTGAAGAAGTGGTTAGATCCACTGACCGTCCAAAGTTTTTATCTAGCAACTGCCTTAAAAATAAATATTCTTAGAACATGTATGACGTTTTTAATAGTATTATAGTTAAAAGTTCACTAAACTCTCTTAATAAATCTCTTTGCATCAAAGTTTGAGTAACATTCATATTACATCAAACACATAATATTTGCACTTGTGGGTATTCATTTAATTAATGAATCTGATGGAAAAATCAGAATCAAATAAACTTATACAACACAAAGTAAAAGTCTACAAGGATTCAATTATTTACAAATTTCTATCTGACCATCAATGTTCCTAATTATTTTATTATTATTATTATTTTATTTTTTCCTTGAAATTAATCTTTCCAATTTAAAAAATTAATAATTTTTATTGTGACTAAATTGAATTACAAATTTTTCACAGTAATATTTAAGGTACATAGTGACAATGAATCAGGGTCATTCCCACCACCAGGGTTGTCCTCCCTCCACCCCTGTTCCCTACCTGCATCCCATATCTCTCTCATTTGTCCCCCAAACTGCTAGTGTAACTGGTCCCTTCTGTGTATAGCTTGTTGTAGATTGGGTATCGATTCTGTTGTTGTTGAGTTTGGGTTTGGTATTTAAGTCTGATCATTTTTTCCCGATTTTTTTTTTCATAAATAACCTAATCTTACTCAGAACTTTTACTGCTTCTCAGATCACGATTTTTAAACTATACTTTATACATCATGCATCTAAATATTCAGTGGCTTTGTTTGGTGCCAAGCTCAATTTTCCCTATGTCCGTTGGTATCTCTCTCATTTCCTTTGACAGGAGCCAGGCTCACCGCAGCATACTCAGTCTGTCAAGAAGGCTGAAGAAGCTTTTCTAGACCCAAATTTTTGGTGGCTGAGTTGGTATTCCTCTGCCTGACAAAGCCTTTAATTGAAAACAACACATGAGTTTTATCTAGTTTAAAATCTTCAAGCCCTGGCATACATTGACTCAAACCCATGTTCCCTAAAACCTACTATCCCCAGAGAAACACAACATTAAAGGGCATGATTTAGAAGATGAAGACCTCTTGACCTGAATATGCAGAGGTCTGTAAATGGCTTCACCATGTTTCATGAGAGTTAGCAAAAATCAAAACTTGTATAGCCAGACATGTTCTGTATGAAGTTTATACTAAATTGTCATTAGGCAGGGAATTCCTTGCTCTCAGAGCTTATTAACTCATCAGGATTATATTTTGTGCATGGTGTTTAAGACATTTAATAATTCTGATTCAAATAATTTCAATACTTTGCTACTCTCTCTACTTCTTATATTCTTAATCAAGATCAAGCAACATTTGAATCCAACATGGTTTGATTTGTTTTTATATCTGAAAAGTCAAATCATATAATGAGGTATACTTGGCAAGATATTCCCTCTTATTTTTCTAAAATGGCTAGTTTAACCACCCATTTTAGCTGTTCAATTGATTCCTTCAGTGAGGTTTAGATACTCTGCTCAGGATTTCTCAGAAGTATTTCCTTTTTAGAAATTATTAAAATGATGTTCAAAGGCATTGCTTTGAACTCTGGGTTAGTATACTCTCAGGTATATCTCTTATACACTGAAAGATTTTATCCTGGTGAATACTCCACTAGAAAGTTCAAAAGTTCTTTTTTTAAAAAAATATTTTATCTCAATGTTCAAACTAATTTTAAGGTGCATCGATTCTATTTCTTTATTTTACTTTTCTACAACCACTTCTAAATGCATAATTTTCTAAGTTCTTTCATTGAGAATTACACCCTTTTATTTTATCTGCTGGTTAGAGTTTATATTGTTTGATCAAAATCATGCATTTTATTATACTATTTCATTTCTTAAGCATTCTGCATCGTCTCTTTTTAGAATATTTCACAAAACTCAGAACAATCCATAAGATGCAGCATATCTTCATCTGTAGCTTATATTTTAGCAAATACATTTTAAACTTTTACAATTCTTTTAGAATTAAGCAATTTAGAATAAATTTGTGATTTAAAATTAAGCAATGGCAGTAAATCTTGAAGTCTGGGCTTGTCTTGAACTCAAAACTGCTATATATTTACTTACATTCATTCATTTGTTTTGAATGGTTCTATTGATTTGATTTCCAATAGCTTTATTAATATTTTGGAATTTTGCTTAACTTTTCTTTTTCCAAAACTAAGAACTCCAGGTCTGGACTATGAGCTAATATAGCTCCTATTATAGCATTTATACAGTATTGCAATTAAATGCTTTCTTTTTCATTTACTCAATTAGAATAAGAGTTATCTAGAGACTGGATTATGTTATGATGGGCACTGTATTTTCAATATTGTAGAAATAATTGGATGGGAAGGATAATTTATCTTCTCTTTTTTATGTACTTTGCCATATTTATTCAAGATATTTCCTTTTCTGAACCCATTTCTTGAGTTGGGTTTCTTTCATAACTACTTACAACTAGATGTTTCCTTAGAAATATTGTATTTTCTTTTTTTTTTTTTTTTCTTTTTTTTTTTTTTGGTTTTTGGGCCACACCCTGTGACGCTCAGGGGTTACTCCTGGCTATGTGCTCAGAAGTTGCTCCTGGCTTCTTGGGGGACCATATGGGACGCCGGGGAATCGAACCACGGTCCGTCCTAGGCTAGCGCAGGCAAGGCAGGCACCTTACCTCCAGCGCCACCGCCCGGCCCCAGAAAGGGCCAGAGCCATGGTGCAAGTGGTGCTAGTGCCTTGCATGCGCTAACCTAGGACTAATTGCAGTTCGATCCCCCAGTGATCCATATGGTCCCCCAAGCCATGAGCAATTTCTGAGCGCATAGCCAGGAGTAAGCCCTGAGTGTCACCAGGTGTGGCCCAAAAAAACAAAAAAAAAACTGTATTTTCAGTCCTGGAGTGATAGCACACAGCTGTAGGGCATTTGCCTTGCACACGGCTAACCCAGGACGGAACTGGGTTCAATCCTCAGCATCCCATATGGTCCCCCAAGCTAGGAATGATTTCTGAGCGCATAGCCAGAATTAATCCCTGAATATCACCAGGTGTGACCCAAAAACCAAAAATAAAATAATAGAAAAAATATTTCATCATCTTTTTATTCATATGAGTTTACCTAGGAGCTGTCATATTTTTGATTCGATACCTCATGTGTAGATTGAACATTATTTTGTTGACAGGATGAAGCATTTCTGAAAGAACTTTGGAATAGACGTATAGAAGTTAGGAGTCAGATATCAGGTCATAAATGTATTGACTTATGTGATCTTAAAAGAATTGATAAGAAACTCAATCCTCATCTTAGAATGAGGAGGCACCTCAGAGATTATCTTTAGGGATTCTTTCAATGGTAACTTCTGTAAATCATGGCATTTAAGGTCAAAGAAAGGAAAGATATTTCTGGAAAAAAAGGCCAAAACAATGAGGCAAACATAAAAATAAAACTAGTCAGTAAGTTTTTTTGTTTTTTATTGCTCTGCCAGTATATGTACAACAGCTAATTTTATTCAGACATCACCTGCTATAGTTCTTCAACTCACCTTCCCAGAACCAGGTAGAGTTTGATTGGCAAAACTAGACAGGGTTTGTTGTTCTGCCTCCAACGTTTACTTGCACTGTGGCTTTTAATACATTATTTTCTATGAACATTGATTTCCTCTATAAATTAGGTACCAAGAGTGTATATTTATTAAGATTGGTAGAATGATTGGATTTGACAGAATACCTGAAAAATACATAATAGTGTTTACATAGTAAAATCTTAATCATTGGTGTTAAGAGATGATGGTGGTGGTGATAGTAATGAGAATAAAGTAACTTGATGTAAATATATGTGTATATAGTAAAACTTAAAAGATTAAACTAGGATATCTTAGGATAGTAACTGCCATGTGGTGAGTAGTAAAAATATTACTGTTTTGAATGATGTATTGTGCTCAATAAGTATTTTATGAGTTAATAAAATTTCCTTTTTATGTGGATTATAAATAAGTCATGAGAGATTTGAGAGATTTGAGAATGATGTTTCTGTTTGAGATACTTTTAATTTATAGTGTAGTAAGGATCTATGGAATATTTTTTGTTTGTCTTTTGGGGTATATTTTCAAACTGAGATTTCACTCTATAAACTGTTAGACTCTTTAGATTTTGCTTTTCAAACACAAGCATAAAGCAACTTAAAATTTAAATTTAATATTCTTTACAACTAATAGAAAACAATACTATTTATTTTTATAGGGGCTATGTCTGGCAGTGCTTGGGACCACCAGGACCAAACCCAAGGAGTGCTTGAAGGGCATGATATGGCAGGGATAAACCTCAGAAATTGTATATGGTAGTCCTCTACTCTTCCAGGCTCTGCTCCTCAGTTTACCTTTTATTTTGTTTGCTTTTGTTTTTTTTTGGGGGGGGTCACACCCGGCAGCACTCAGGGGTTACTCCTGGCTCTACACTCAGAAATAGCCCCTGGCAGACTCGGAGGACCATATGGGATACCGGGAAGGCAAACGCCTTACATCCATGCTATCACTCCATTCTCTCATTTTAACTTTAATGTAAGTAATCAGGTACTTTGTTTATAATTCAAGGCCTGGGGAGCTCTGTCAGGTCAAAGTGTGATTTGACACTTTGATTTACAAAGTTATTGAAAGTTGAATTTTAGGCTTATAATATATCAATATATCAAAGCCAATCCCCAAACCAGTGTTCACTCCTATCATCAGTGTTTCCAAACTGGGTGTTTCCAAACATGGGATTGGCATGTCATGACAAAAAGGGGCACAATCAGAGCTGTTTTGTTAAAATTAGCTTCATGAAAAATAATGCTAGAGAATAATAAAATTATTTCTTAATATTTTTAGCTTATTAAAATAAGTATACATATAAACTGAGTATACTTGGAAAGTACCAGCTTATTTGTGGCATAATTTGTCAACCTAGGTACCCTTTATCTGCCCCAATTCTCGTTATAGAGAACTTGACTGAGACAGCTATTTCCAATAATTATAATTGGATTTCTAGTTAATTTTGCTTTTAATAGAGACAGTCCTGGCAGTTCTATTTTCATTACTCTGATTACTCCTGTTACTATTAAGAATAGTCCTTCTGAGAATTGTCAACTGTATTATGATTTTATGTAAATGTGCAGAAACATAGAGTAATACATTTGATAGCTTGCATAATAGTTATATGTGATTTGTAATGATATAATTTTGATTGAAACATGTAACTATATGATTTTCACCAATCATTGATAGCATTATCTAGACTCTCACTCATTTTAAGTTAAGAGCCATATTGACATGATTTTATAATAATATTTGAGATTTATTGACCATTGATTTATTTCTTTTGATTCTTCTCTTCATTCATTCAAAAAAGTAACAAGGGCATATTATTTAGTAGACAGAGGGGATTCTGAGGTAAATACAAATATTCCCTGACTTCAAGAAGTTAAATCTTGTAGATGATATAAACATAAAAAGCATACTTAAAATTAAAGTAGAAGTGAAAAATGGCAGCCAAATTCTTGAGTAGAGCTCCAAGAAGTATATGTAGAGAATTCTATGGCTATAAATATATAAATAGTGACATGTAAACTTTATCACAAATGCACTTTCATTTTCCAGTCCATGCAGTGTTGGTATTTACTAAAAGAAGGCTTATTTTTCCTTTCTATTATCTTCATTGTCTTGTCTTCATCATGACTTGACATAATCATCTGGATAACGACTTACAAATTCTACAAGAGTTCTGACAGTGATTGCCATATCCACAAGTGAACTTTTAATACTTTGCTCAGCACACTGCTTGTGACAAAGGAGGTACAAACTCTTTGTTTAATGACTACATGATAAATTATAACTGCTCACAAAGGCAATATAAAGCTATGCTATATAGATGTGAAAGGGATACAATATTGGTACAGCACTTAGTATTCTGGAGCAGAAGGATATTTATTTCTGGAAAAGAAATCTATGAATTGTATATGGTCTTATTGCCATCTTTAATAAATGTTGATTTTCAAACCATAAGCACAACTCCAAGTGTGGAGACATTGCGGCAACTGAAGTCAAGCCCATGAAAGTCAGGGAGATTTCTTCAAAAGAACCGGATTTATAGGGTGAGACAGATAAGAATTTAGGCCAGAGACCAAAGGGTGATTTATTGCACCATTGGAAAGCAAGAACCCAACAAAATATAAAAGCAACCCTTTTCTGCATACTGATCTCTAAAAGGTACTCAGATTTGAATAATCTGTTCATAACCCTCTGTCGACACTGTCCTGTGTCTGTATGCTTCAGGCATAGGTTCCTTAAGGAACACAAGCATTGAACCAGTGACTTCACTTTTCAGCTGTGTGACTCGGTTCAGTTTAGGAGCCTTCCCTTCCAGGGGTCTTCAAACTACGGCCCGCGGGCCACATATTGTATTTATTCCCATTTTGTTTCTTCACTTCTAAATAAGATATATGCAGTGTGCATAGAAATTTGTTCATAATTTTTGTTTTTATTGTAATCTGGCCCTCCAACAGTCTGAAGGACAGTGGGACAGTGAACTGGCACTGTTTGAGGACCCCAGCAAGGCTGTAAAATGAGATGGTGGGCCTTCAAATGTGGTTGTCTACTCACAAGATTGGACTGCAAGTCCTGAATGCAAGATTCAACTCCTGTTTACGGGCTATTTCGGGGTGGGGTTGCTGAGAAAGTTTTTTTCCTTAAAAAGAAAGTTCAGTCAAATAAATAAAGGAAGATTCCCCACTAGACGGTGAGCTCCCTGAGGGGAGGGCTATATCATCTCCTGTTTTTACAGAGCAGGGCTCTTAGCAGAATCTCTACAATGGTCTGTCAAAGACTTAAGCTTCTTCACCTCCAACCCTTGAAGTGATGATTGGTGCTTGTCCGTCCATGGGTGTCCTCTAGATGGCAAACTCAGCTCAGTTTTAGACTCTAGCTGGTGGCTACGCTGGCATGGAGGATTTTATGGGAAATCCAGTTTCATTCACTGCACATAGAGTTCTCAGAAGCCCAACAAGGCTTCTGGAAATGCCAACGGGAGCTTATGGGCTGAGGGGAGGACTGAGGAAGTGCTAACCTTCAGGGGCCTCACATGTCTTTATTTTCTCATGTAATTTGCACCGCACTTAATACGTAGTGCTATTATTGCCTTTTTGTCTCTGGCAAAGTTGATGTTGTGACTTGAATGCCCTTCTCTTCTTTTTTGCATCGCTGAGGTGCTAACTCCAATATCTGAGTTTTTCTGACAGTCTTTGCTGTTTCATTCAGGCAGAGAAAGGGCGTCTTGAGCAATAAAAGGGGAAGAAAAATGGAAACTTGAGAGCTTGAAATATTTGAAAGAATGTTTATCAGTTCAGGCAGTGAAGTCTGCTTGAGTTTGAGTAAAGACCAGAGCATCAGAGTTGAGAAAGACAGAAATTCTATCACAGCTCCAGACAATCTCTCCTGAAAGGTTCAATCAACTCAGAAGTTTATGTGCTTGCAGCTTGAGGCAGCGTCAAACTTTTGTCTGAAAATGAAGCTTATTTTTCCTATAAATGGATTTCTAATTCTCTCCCACATTTTAGAGTTGGTCAAATCTCGAGAGAAAGGTAAAAGGAGAAACCCAACATTCACGTATTTAACAGATTGAATTTGCATTCCTCTTATGACTTGAATCGTGTTCTGACTGGCAATTTCTCTATATTGAAGCATATGGTGACCCTTTCTTAGTAAAAAAAGATGCTAAGACAGACAAATAGAATTACACATTAAGATATAACATGACAAGAACCTTTGATGGATTTCTGATTTTGGTAGAAATGATATTCTCTATTAAAGGACTCTGGGAAGATTCTAAGAAAGAAGGAACTATTTGTCTGGGGCCTTAGAGACTTTGTAGGATAAGGTATTTGGTGATTTATAGGAAGACATGACTGAAAATAATAAATGATGGTCAAGAAAAATGATATACTGTCCCCCATGTTCCTTCCACCCGATGGGGGACATTGGTGGTAGGAAAGTTGCATTGGTGATGGGGGTGTGCATTTTATGGCTAAAACTCAATTATGAACATGTTTGTAACTATGATGCTAAACTAAAGAGATTAAAAACAGAAAAAGAAAAAACTGAACAAAGATAAGGAACAATGAGTTTTATAATTCTATGTCAATAAAAAGGAAGAGATAAGAGATTGGTACATATCAGAGGGTCCTCATACCATATCATATCTCACATTATGGTTGATTATATATGTGCAAATTTAGAATGGCAATATCTGATAAATTGACCTCATTATCATAAAACATCTCTTTACCCCATAAAATATCCTATAAAATTATTGTCTAATACAACTTATTTTATAAGATTGTTTGTTGAGTTATTTTAGTAAAGTCTTGCATATAATTCACTTTTTTAGTCATTAGATATTAGGTTAGGTAGATAGTGCAGGGAGGCTGGGCTCATTCTTTGCATATGTATGAACCCAGTTCAATCTACAGCCATAATAGTTTTGGCCTACCTAACCAAAGTTCCATATATGGTAGTATTTGGTTTAATATCAACAGAGTTTTGCCAGAGTAAGTGCGTCAACTTTCCCTGTACCTTTTTACTTATGGAAGCTCTGGTGATCACAAGACACTCTCCATAGCTGCTGCCATATCAGCTACATAGCTTCAACTTTCCTGGACCCTATTGTTGCATATGTGGCTGGGTGACTCCTGGAAATTTTTCAATACTGGTACCCCAGTAAGCACACTCCAATTAGATGTCCAAGTAGCATAGAAACAACCTAAGGTTAACAAACAAAACCAATAACAGAATAATTAGCTAGCAATAACTAGCTTAGTAAACCCTCAGACAATGACTTAATGACCACAATGCAAGATATGATATTTTTTGTAAATTTTCTTTGGCTGTAGTTTTATTTATTTACAAGTTCATCACCACTTTGTTATAAACAAGCAATACAAAATAAATTATTTCATCCCTGCCAAGGGAAAGACTTGAGCTCTACCAGGGATGATATTCTATAGCACAGGGCCAAGAAAAAGTGCTGAACATAGCCAGGCAGGTGTGACCTCAAAAATTAAAAAAAAATTTCAGTACATGATTAAAATTGATATAGTATGGGTGCTATGAAGTATAGAAAGTCTTTAGAACTAATTTTTGTAAATATTGCTATTCTGGACAACTAACAATTTGTGTTTTCATACAATTTAGTAGGAGACTGTCCTAACAGAATTGACTTCTCACTAATCTGTACCAGTAATTGGATCTGAGGTTGATAGAACTTGTCATGTCTATTTCATGTGGATTTAGTAAATGAAGGAATGAATAATCATCTGTGTTCTTCCAAGAAGCAAAGTTTAACAGGGAGAACATGAACTTTGAATTCTGAAAGATCAATTTAGGAATTCCATTTCAAAACTTAACATCTGAGTAAAGTGGGCAATGATATTTAACTTTTCTGAATTTCAGTGTTCTTTATTGTTGCATGTAGATAGCCATGTCTATTTCAGAATAAGACTTTTTGATGAGATAATCCAAACTTCCTGATTCCCACCTATCCATACTTTTCATTTTAAGTCATTGTAATATGGAAACCATATACAGACCACTACTGTTTTTAATCCTACCCTAGTTTAGGGCTACCCAGTACAGATAATAAAATACCAGCTACTGAATTATATGTCAGAATATGATTTTATCCTCAATGAAACATGATAATATCACCATTGCACATCTTATAATGGTTCAATATTGACATTACAGCTAATACTATCTTTGGTCAAACAGAGACAGTTCTTGGGCTCAAAATAGGATCAAAATTCAGAAGGAAACAAAACTAAAGTTGAAGAGAAAGTACTCCTAAGAGGAAGTGAAAAAACAGAAGGCTCTTGAATGCACAGTGCTGGTTTGAGATAATCTACTTTCACATTTTGCCTTTTTTATTTGTTTATTTCATATCCACTGTATTTTTTTTCTCAGAATTGAATATCTAGGTTGACCATATGCAAGGCAAGTGTCTATATTCTCTCTCGACTCCTATGTAGTTAACTTTTAAATACTTTCTTTATAGTTTTTTTGGTTCACTTTGAGTTTGTACATGTTCCAAAAGAATACAGTCATTAGGGATAGAGTTATTAGAAAAAAAATCTATGAATACATGTAGGGAAAAGGAAACATACGATTAGCTTTTTTGAGAATAAAGACTGTCAAATTCTAATATTTTACAGGGATTAAGTGTAGCTCAAGGGAAGGAATTACTTTCTATATGTCAGACAGATAGTGAATTATTTGTATTTAATTTTGAGTCTTTTAACTCTTTCCCATTTTGGGGGGAGGACACACCTGGTGTCGTTCAGGGATTACTCCTGGATATGTGCTCAAAAATCGCTCCTGGCTTGGGGAACCAGATGGGACGCTTGGAGGATCGAACCATGTAGGTTAGCCAAGTGCAAGGTAAATACCTCAGCACTCTGTTACCGTTCCTGCCCAACTTCTTTCGAGTGACTTTTAACTTTTGAGTTTCATTGGCCTAATCTTAAAATGCTTTAACTCATCTGGCTTTTATACCCCCATTCATTCAGATACCAAATTTATTATTTATTATTTTATTTAATATTTATTTATATTTATAATATTTATATTATAATATTATATTATGTTATATATAATATTATATATTATATATTATATATATTATATATTATATATAATATATATAATATATTAAATATTATATATAAATAATATATTTATAATATTTATATTTATATTCAGATACCAAATTTATTATTTATTATTTTATTTAATATTTATTTCAATAAACTGCCTAACTCTTACTCTTACCCTTATTAATAGTTCTGAACCCATTATAATTGATTTCCCTAGTAAAAATTCTATTGAGTTTTTGTTTGATCTACAGCCATAGCCTCCTACCATTGGATGAATATTTTCATGACTGTGGTCCTCTTTCAACCTTGTTTCTATTTATTGACCACCTGTTAGCCTCCTAGTCTCATGCCATGAATCTCTATTTGTGTAATTTTTACCTATGGTCATTTTTTAAATATCCTGAGATCTCATAGAAAATCATGTCTTCTGAATTAGTCACACCGATCTAAAGAATTATTTTGTGTATTAGTATTTTGCTCATTCTTTAGTTAATTCTGGCTTGGTAGTATTATAAAATTGGTCACACTCATCTCCAAAATGATACCTCCTGTATTACATAACTGCTATCTTCACATTGTGGTTGGTTTAAGAAAGGATAGTCAATTCTGTCACTTATTTATGGGCTTTCCCATGATCAAATGGAGGACCTATTTATGTTCACACAATACAAGTTTGTCTACTCAGTGAGGAAAAGGACTCTTTTACTGTGGATTTGTTATAAGTGCAGGGAGCCTTAGATAGCTGAAGCTGTTTGGCTTTCATGTTGGAAACAGTTTATGGGGCAATCTGAGAGATTAAGAGAAGCATAGCCTGGGAAACTGCGAAGAAGAGGATTTAGGAGTGAAAATCACACTTTTCATGTCTTTTCCCACTCAGATTCCTCGTCCCCATTGAAATTGGGATTAATATCTTTCATTACTATACTGTCATTCTTATATTATTCCTAATACTTTCATAGTTATATGACTATTTGTTGTCTTGTAGTAAATTTCTAGGATGCAGACACTAGAATTATTGAGAGCAAGGTAGGATAAACTGTACAGAAATATACTTGTTTCCTGGTGCTGTTAAGGACAAAAAGTGCTTGCTTTTTTCTATTAATAACAAAACGGAAACAGACTTTCAGACTGAACTGATTCTTGTTTGTTCTGCTCAGGTAGTTAACCTGAATTCTCCAGGGAATCTGCTGCTTACTTTCCTCTGCTCTAATTTTATTGCAAGTTAATTAGATTAACCCAGATGTCTTTGCACCTCTCTGGGTAGGTTTTGTCTCTTTTAATTTCCTCCTAAAATCAGTTTCCTATACAAGAAATATATCAGTCAGGGTTACCCTCTAGTAGCAAATGGTTGTCTAACAACAGAGTATAACTTATATTCTATATCCGTATCATCTAATAACTAATTTTCAATTTCAATAACTGAAAAATAATTTACTCACATCACACATTCTAATGGGAATCAGATTTATATGGTTCTCAGATCCTAAACCTAGGTGAACAAACTAACTACCACTTATTGGAGAGAGACAAACAGAAAAAAGTAGATCTGTACCAGGTTTTGCACCAGTAGTTAAGTGTTGAAATAAAAGCTACTTTTGCTCACATATGTCAAAAGTCATTCATGTGACCTTTTATGGGTTTATCTACATCCTTATGCTAAGGTCCTATCTCCTGAATCCTATGAATGTGATCTTTGGGAACAGATTTTGCAAATGTAATCAAGTTCAGATGAGGTCATACTCTATTAGGGTGCATAATTCCAAATGAATTATATTTTTAGATGAAGGGACAAAAACAGGCACAGCACATGAGGGCAGAATGACATTGGATGAAGGAGGCAGAGATTGCATTGTTACCATTGCAAGCCAAGTAATGCCAAGGATTCCTTGCATTCCAGTACCATTCAAAGGCATTCCAATGTCATTCATACTCTCAGAAAATAAGAAGAAGCAAGAAAGGATTCTCCTAAAGATCTCAGAGGAAGCATGACCCTGCTGGTGCCTAGATTTTTTCGACTTTAGAACTGTGAGACTACACTTTTGTTATCTCTAGTTCATCTAATTTTATAGATTTTATAGCGGTTTTTCCCAATAAATATCCAGGTTTTAATTAATCATAAAGACAACATAAAATTAGTATTCCTGTGCATATATATCAGGGATTAGCACTAATGACTATAAAATTATTATTAAATAAAGTCAGTATTACAGCAATGTTTTTGTCTCATTGTAGTATAAGCCTAAGAAGTCTCTTTTTAAAATTCCAGAGCTTTTCCCAGCATCTACTCTTTCAATCTCTTTACAACCTACAAAGAAATCCCTTTTATTTTCCTACAATTCATCTTTATCTCCTTCAGTTAAAGAAAATCCAAGAGTAAGGTAAAATGTTAAACTTACACACACACACACACACACACACACACACACACACACACACACACACACACGTTAAAGTATCCTTCTATTAGAATACTTTAGAGTAGTCTGTGGCACAGTGAGGAGATGATTCTGTGGTTCCACAGCCACCTCTGTTCACTACAGAAACCTATTCATAGTACATTTCTACTTCCTGATTAATTTTGACTCTCTTAATTGTATCACTTATGCTTAAGGATTAGGGCTGTACCACTTCAGAGGCTATCTCAGTTATGACTCTTCTTTGCTTTTTACTTTGGTACATGGTACCAATTTGACTGAAATTCTATTTTATTGTTTTGGTTTGCTATCTTCTTTAAATATAGAAACATTAACAAGTTTTTTGCTATAGGCATACTGGTCTAGTAACAGATATGTATAAAATCATATTGTAAAGTAAAACCTACTTTATTAACAGTATGTACAAGAGTTCTCTTGTCTTTTCCAGGGTATATTAATCTTATAAAGAAAGGCCTGGTTATTCTGATCTCCTGCAACAAGATAACTTAAGGACTGGAACAATTGACAAGGGCTGGTATTGGCTGAAGAGGTTTATGGGAATGAGATGGCAAGAGGGGATAGTGGGGATAGAGGGACTGGAACAATAGCTCAGCAGGTAGAATGCTTACA
This sequence comes from Suncus etruscus, assembly GCF_024139225.1. NCBI lineage: Eukaryota > Metazoa > Chordata > Mammalia > Eulipotyphla > Soricidae > Suncus > Suncus etruscus. The sequence goes on along the minus strand of NC_064866.1, from coordinate 37,993,571 downwards.
TTTCATGTGGCTAACCTGTGCTTGACATTCTTCTTCTTTAGAGTCACTTGAGCACCACAGAACTGATTCCTATGGGCAGAGACAGGAGTAAATCTTGAGCATTACCAGGTGTGACCCAAAAACAAAACCACAGAAAATAGAGTACTAGAAACAATATTCTTTCTATCCTTACTAGGTAGATTTTTCACACATCCCTACACCTGTAGGATAAAATATTTTAATACCTGGTGCATAAATACTTATGTACTTAGCAGTAGTTGGCCATTTATTTCTTATTATAGTTCAAGTTCTATAGATTAACATTTGAATTAGATTAATATTTATTAGAATGTCATTTACATAAAATTTTAGTAAAATAATATTTTGCGCATTTATTGAGTGAATCCAGTTCCCTATGGCGGGGTATTTGTGGTGTTTTTTTGAAGAGAAATTAGACTTTTATAAATCATAATGAGCTACAGGAAGATATACCAAAGATGTTCTTTATGGAAATAAGTAATATTTCTTGAAAGTGTTTTGTCCCTGTGCATATCAGATATACTAGAAGCTATACTTATTAAGATACAGTGTCTTTGAAACTGGCCCAGAAGAAATAAAGTGTGATATTTAAAATAAGAAATAAAGAAACCTAGAATGCTCTTTTGGGTTAAAGACCAGTTCTGCTTATCTTGTTTTCTCCTAAAGCCTAAGAGAAGGATGGGATGAAACTTAATCAGATTCCTTCGGCTCAGGTTTGTAGAAAAGATGTCACAGATGATTGAGACCACAAGAGAACTGATTGATTACTTTGGTGGCAACCAACCTGCAAATTAATCACTTTTCTAAAAATGTGCTTTTCTGTTTTCTTTCTTTAGACACAGCCTGAAAATGGAGGAGGCAGGATGGAATGGGTCCTGCTCCGGTGCCGGGTTATTACAAAGCGTTTAAAGAATCATAATAACAGTATCAGTAAAAGCAATATTAATAACAATAACAATTAATACTAATTGCAATGTTTCTTGTAAATGTGAGAAGAAGACGGTTACTTTGAGGATATGAATCTGCCATCTTCCAACCTCTTAGTTTTGTTGCCAATAAAGCAATCTGTCACCGTGTCCTCTCCATTGATTTATGTTCCAGGCAGATTGTGGGGGAGGAGCTAGGAAGGAGTTTTTCTAAAAATAATGTAATTATGAAGTTGCCTTGCCCTGAAAATAGCCTAAAGGCACAAACCTACAGGCTTTTTTTGGAGGGGGGGCACATTCTGTGACACTCAGGGGTTACTCCTGGCTATATGCTCAGAAATCGCTCCTGGCTTGGGGGACCATATGGGACTCCGGGGATCAAACCAAGGCTGGTCCTAGATTTACTGCATGCATGGCAAACATCCTAATGCTGTGCTATCGCTCTGGCCCAAACCTACAGGCTTTTTGAGATGCTAATACTGAGCTCTTTGGTGATAGAGAAAACAAAGCACTATCCATTTGTAGAAACTGAGACACTGCCGAGAAATGGGAAGAAGCAACTCTGAAATGTAGCTTCAAAAGCTCAAGCCTTTATCCTTGTGACAGTCATCAGATGAACTTCTTGATATGCTGTGAACTTGGCCACTCCTGCAGTATGGGAGGGCTCATCTTCCTCTCTGGAGATCTTTGTGATGTAAGAACTTTGAATCTATTTCCTCTCTGCTAAAACTCATGTTCTCTCCTGGTTATCCATCGTTCTTTATTCTTTCGTTTCCCTCACATTTCCCTCACATTTTTCTTTAAAATAAAGTATTTAGAAACTAGTGGGTAGGGTACTTGCCTTGTATGCAGCTGACCCCAAACTCTGGCACCCCGTATGCTCTTTCAACACTTGCCAGGAGCTGAACTTGGAGTATTGCCACATATGGCAAACAAACAAACAAAAACACCCAATAATAAATAATTAAATCTATATTTTACTATTCTGTTTCCTCCTGAAATTCTTTTCTGTGGAGGAATGTGATGTCCTTAGATATCTTAGCCAAAGGTTAGACTAACTTTTCATTTTCTTCCAAGAGCGTGAGTTCATAGTTTCCCCCAAAACTCAGGTGGTAGAGATCAGTTTCTATACCGAACAAGAGGACTTCAGGTGTGGCTTGGCAGCTGTCTCTTGGTGCTGGTGGATGCAAGCCTCCATGTTGCTTAGGTGTTTACAGCAGGCTTTATCAGCTCTCCCCTGCACTATTTATTCCTTGGATGGCCAAAGTGTGTCAAGGTAAAAGCACCTTTCGCAAGGGTAAGGCTATTTTCCTTGCTCCCGTTTCATCCAAATCACCTATAACAATTCATAAGATAGTCATGAATCAGGTGATCTACAATAGAATTTGTAAGTCACCCTGGGAACATTACTATTTCTGGTGGAGTCATCTTACCTGTAGGCAACAACTGGCTCTGGAGAAGGAAGTGGAACTGCACCTTCAAATTTCTACATTTTTGGGGGGAGACATTAGTGGAAGACATAAAATTTACATATATATATGAGCATACATAAATTCGATGCACCTGCCATTTATTTACTGTTGTAGGCAAATTGGTAGGAGGAACCCTGGTATATGTGTTGCCAAAGTGAGCACAGAGAGGAGTCCTGTAAATGTAGTTTTGGGGAAAAATAAAAATTAAGAGGAGATTCCCTAGCTCTGAAGTGGCCCAGGGGATAAAGAACACATTCTTTGAGATACAAATCATAGGCTTCTTCTTTTTATTGTTTTATTTTATTATTTTGATAAATAAGCCATAGGCTTTTCAAAGAGGAGAAACTGAAACATCACTCAAATTTAGAAATCTGAGAAGGTTTGGACCCTCAGAAAAGGGGAAGTGACAGAAGAAAATAAGGGGTTATGAATCTATGAGATTATAAAGGGACCATCAAAAAAGCAAGACTTTCCTATCACAGCACCCAGATTAACTTTTATGTCTACAAACTACCAGGGTGGGTGATTGAAAACTCAAGAGAAGGAATGAAAGAACTGTATAAAAGCGCCTCCTGAAAGCCATTTGGTGGCTTGCTCTTCAAGTCTATGTCCTTCCCCAAATTTGTATCTTGCTCTATGTTTCTTTCCTTACTTATTAACACTTTAGAGAAGCCCATGTTCTCTCTCAAATACATACTTCCCTCTTCCCTCACATTTTTCTAAATTTCAATTAGGACTACTGTGCTTCTTTGTTTCACCTCCTCCTGAGATTCTCTTCTGTGAGGGAAAGGTAACTGACCCACAATGCCTGTGCCAAGGTTTGTACTAGACCAGCCATCTCTCCAAACACTGCTGGCCAAGGTAAATGGAGGAGAGAGAAAAAAATGTTCTTTTCTTCGTCAGCTTCTCTTACTCCTCACTCTACGGAGCCACCAGCAACATTTACTGAGTACTGAAAGATGCTCGATTTTGCTACAGGCAGTTCATATTATTTTCCTATTTCATATTTACATATTTACAGTATCAGCTTCCAGTAGGCCTTGATATGTTGCTTTGCAAGATAAAAACACAGATATTTAGAAAAGTCAACTAATTTGGTAAAAGCTAACTTAATGAAAAATGGAGACTTTTCTATTAATTAATTATTAATTTAAATAATTTAAGGGATACCTAGTAGGTGTTTAGCACTGTTAATCCTAATAGTTTTACAAAGATTAGGATAATGAAAGTTGGACAAAAATATTGTGGTAATCTATTATGCATGTGTAATATACAATGAGTTCTGGGAAAGTTCATTGAGAGTGAAAAGAAATAAAACTTTCAAGGTAATCCTGAAAATTAAAGTTGATAAAGCCAGAAAAATATATATTTTTGCTCGTTTGTGGTTTGTTTTGGTTTGATCTACACCCTGCTAAATTCAGGGCTTACTTCTGGCTCTGCTCTCCTGATGAGCTTGGGATATGCGGCAGCAGTGATGGTGGTTGTGTGTGTTTGTGTGTGTTTGTTTGTGTGTGTGTGTTTGTGTGTGTGTGTGTGTGTTTGTAAAACCCAGGTCAGCTGCTTGCAAAGAACCATCTTACTTGCTATACTATAGCTCCATTAGAAAGAGAAATAGCTTTATTTTTGAGCACTTATTAGGTACTTGCTACTTTAACACATATTAGAACATTTAATAATTATAACAATGGTATGAAGTTGGATCTTTTGTTTTTGGTGTTGGTTTTTGGGCCACACCTGGTGACGCTCAGGGGTTACTCCTGGCTATGTGCTCAGAAATTGCTCTTGAATGCATGTCCTCTCAAAAAGATTTATTGCATATAAAGCCTCAGAATCTTAGAATGTAAAATTATTTGAAATGGGGGTCTATGCAGATGATCTAGTTAAATGAAGTTATTAAGATGGGCACTAATCCAATATGACTTTCATTTTTCTGAATTTGGAGACAGGTTCTCCTAGAGGAAAGCCAGTGTAAAGAAATGTTGGGTTGATACCATTTCCGTATCATGTGTCTACTGATTTTTAGGAACTAGAAGAAAGACCTGGAAGAAATTCTCACTGCTCTCAACATGAAACAACCCTACTGACTTGATTTCTTTATTGCAGAGAAATGAGGAAAGAGATCATTCAAATAAGTTGGTTATTTTAAATCTCCCTAAGAGAAACCAACTCAATGATCCTTCTTATATACAGGGTATAAAAACATATAATGGTGTGAATAAATAATTCTCAGACAACGAAAACTAGGAATATAAGAACTCTTATTCACTAGGAAACATGCCACCGGAGAGTGCTGGGGGATAGGACAAGGAGAAGGAAATATTTGTAGTGAAATGAAGTGTTCAACTTAAAAGAGGTGCTAATGCTGAAAAGTGAGAAAAGTTTCTGTATGAAACCTATTAGCAACAGTACTATAAACCACAGTGCAAAAACTTGTTAAATAGAAAGAACTCAGAGAAGTGAACTGGTGATTGGGAGGCAAATGGGTATGTACATTGGTGGAGAGAAGTGGATACTGTTGATCGGTGTTAAAATATTATGTACCTAAAATAGAATCATGAGTAATTTAGTAAATTCACAGTGACTAAATTAATTTTTAAAAAATTATTTCCTTACATGGTATGTAATCAATCAAATAACATATATAACTAATAAGTAAGTAGTATTTACTTCTTAGTCAACCTCTCTTGCTTCCGACTTTACTGGGCCATTAGTAACTTTTATTGAGTTCTTAAGTACACTGAATTTTGCACAGGCAGTTCATGTTATTTTCCTATTAATTACTTAACAGTACCAGTTTCTGGGACATTTTCATTCTTGCTTTGTAAGATAAAAGCACAAATATTTAGAAAAGCCAGCTAATTTGCTGAATTCTTTCACCACATAAATAAGTGAAACTCTTTCATTTATAAAATTCTTATGAATTCATGTATAAAATTTTCATAAAAATTTAAAGGTTATCTAGTATTCAGTACTATGTTAATCCTAATCGTATTACAAAGATTAGGATGATGAAAGCTGAACAAAACATATACAAATAAATGTATCTATGTATATATAGACACACACATATATGTATGTTTATTTCCTATATGTCTATTCCTATACAACAGGGCCTTGCACAGGATATAGACAGATTGATAAACCATAAGGAACAGGCAATGCAGAAGAACCCCACAAAAATCAGAACACAGACAGAGGAGTTGTGAAAGAAGACAACAAAGACTGGGAAAGCAAGGACTGAAATGACGCAGGTCTAGCCTGGAAGGAATACAGTAAGCATGACAAAAATGAGTGAGCACTAAGTGCCCGAAGCAGCAAATGGTAAAATTGAGAGCAGCAAGAGGCTGTTGAGGTTTCTTTCTTGGATGCACAGGTTCTGTTTTTAGAGCTCCATTCATACTACACGGACCTTTAAACTGTAAAACAAAGAGCTGTCAAATAAAAGAACTGTAACACTAAAGACAACTAATGTTCTATATGCTGTGCTTACACATGAGGGCCCAAAATTTTTATAGGACTGCAATAACACCTTTATTTCTGACTACTTGCATCAAGAACTATGAAACAATTCACTTCTGAAGTTTGAAGCACCCAGTTTACAAAACTTGTTTTGGCAGCTCTAATAATGAATGAATGCACTGGTGTTTTAAGAGATTAAACTGAAGCCACTTATAACCTGACACATATGGGACAAAATCTACATTGTGACAGACTTTTCAACCCCCCAGGCATTGTGTATCAGCAGTAAAGGACAAGGAGGAAGTAGAATATGCAAAAGCTATTGAGAGGGTTGGGTAGATGAAGATGAAGAGTAAGTCTCAGGAGAGATTAGTTTTCAGGGAACTTGTTCAACTTTAATCATATCAGTTTCTCTCAATACGGTTGATTAAGCTCCATATGATCATGACTATTGCTTTTCACTTAGAAAATTATCCCCTCCCTTCCTGGGTCACAAAGTGACCTTTTTCCATGTTTCTAGGGATTGCTTGTGTCGAAGGGAATTCAAGCCACTTATTCAAATGTGGCTGATTTGCACCGGGCATCAACCTGAAGGATGACAGGACAAACCTGAGGGGACCACCTCCAATTAATCATTGAAGTCCGTTAGCAAGGTTTAACGTTCCCAGTGTCACACTGAGCCCGTGACAGTCTCAGCTATTGATTTGTGCTTGGTGAATGTGGCAGCTCAGAATGCTACAGGTAAAAAAAAAAAAAAAAAAAAAAAAAGGAAGAGCCTTTGTTCCTTTTGCAGCTTGATTGTTCAGGTTCTTAAAAATTGTTCATACCAGAAATCGTTTTGGGAGTCGGGGACCATTTTTTCCAGCCAAGTCTTTCAACATTATCTTTGCACTATTAAGAAAGCTTTTAGAATTGCCCATGTTTTATTATTAACCACACTGCAACACTGTAATGAATACCACCTGATTGCTTCTTCTGTCTTGTTCACTTTTCTGTTCTTATGAGGCAGCATAAATAGTAGAATATATTATATATACATCTATATATAAATATATATCTCCTTGTAAATGTGTTATAAAATAAACGACAAAGTCCAGACTTTGGAATCATAGAGGTTGAAATCAAATTTGAACCTCATGTATTCTTTCTTCGGTACTGGGCTAATGAGTAAGAGATATCTACATGGGCAAGTTTTAATTTCTGCTTTATAGTAGGGATGAGGTTTCCGAGTGAAAAAACAGGGAGACATGATATAGATAATTTATGGTCCATAGGAAAATTCAGAGAGAACATTTGAGCAAGTTCCTTTCTCTGGTTAGAAGGTCAAAGTATCGATTATACTGGCTGAGCTACACACAGAAAAGGTCTTCCTATATCAGGCCATCAACTGAAAAATGCACACTGCCAAAGAACAAAAAGTTTTTGTGGTTCAATTCATATGTTTTTTGAGAAGCCCCCTTGTGAAACTCAGTGTTCTTAAACTTTATGCTAACCCAGACTGCCATGTTTTGTGTTGTCTTTAGTATAAGCACTACTCTACAATTATATTACATACTACTACGTATTGTATGGGTACTTGAAAGATCAACTGGTGTGTTCTGTAATTTTATTGCTTATTAGAAATCAAACTCTGAATTATCATAACAATGTGAATGAATGAGGGAAGTAGAAAGCGTGTCTAGAGTACAGGTGGGGGTGGGGTGGGCAGGAGGGAGATTTGGGACATTGGTGATGGGAATATTGCACTGGTGATGGGTGGTGTTCTTCACTGACTGAAATCCAACCACAATCATGTTTGTAATCAAGGTGTTTAAATAAAGATATTATTTAAAAAAATTAAACTTTGTTCTAAGAACTGGGAAAAGAGGTATAAAAAACATATTTTCTAACCTTAAGAGCCATAGTCAGTCATAGAGGAGTAGTCAATATTTAACAACCAAAAAGTTATGGTATCATGTAAGGATACTGATGAAGTAGTTTATAAATGAAGATAAAAATCCACATCTTTAATAACATAATTATAAACATGGAAAACCTAGTTGTTTAACACATATGATCCTTAAATGATATATTTATCATTTAAAAGTTCACAAAATTTAGTGGAGAATGTTAAAAGGTGCAAAGCAAGGGAACAATAAAAGCAACATGAGAATTTGTTTAATAAATTACTTTACTTAAAGCCATGCATCACATAGTTGACATAATTGAACATAATACACTTGTTTCTAGGTAATTGGGAGAAAATGATTTAAAAAATAGAAAAATGAATGAAAGAAAGAGTACAGCAACAAGAAAATTTGTGAAAACTATTGTTTCTCGCAATAATTGAATACAATGTACAAGATCTTTCACTAGTGCTCATTGCCCACCTTTTCTTTTATATTTTTATGTATTTTATTTAAACATCTTGATTACATACATTATCGTGTTTGGGTTTCAGTCATGTAAAAAACACCACCCATCACCAGTGCAACGTTCCCATCACCAATGTCCCAAATCTCCCTCCTCCCCACTTGACCCCTGCCTGTACTCTAGACAGGCTTTCCATTTCCCTCGTACATTCTCATTAGGACAGTTCAAAATGTAGTTATTTCTCTAACTAAACTCATCACTCTTTGTGGTGAGCTTCCTGAGGTGGGCTGTAACTTCCAGCTCTTTTCTCTTTTGTGTCTGAAAATTATTATTGCAAGAATGTCTTTCGTTTTTCTTAAAACCCATAGATGAGTGAGACCATTCTGAGTTTTTCTCTCTCTCTTACTTATTTCACTCAGCATAATTCACTGCCCACCTTGAATGTTCCCAGTTTTCTTCCTACTCTCCCTCTGCCTGTTTCTGTGGCAGAAAATTTTCTTCTCTCATTCACTCACTCTCTACTTTTATTTATTTATTTTTGGTTTTGGGGCCACACCTGGTGACATTTAGGGGTTACTCCTGGCTATGCACTCAGGAATTGCTCCTAGCTTGGGGGACCATATGGGATGCTGGGGGATCAACTGTGGTCTGTCCTAGGTTAGCCACATGCAAGGCAAAACATCCTACTGCTTGCACCACCATTTCGGGCCCTCACTCTCTCCTTTCTATCTGTTAGATTTTGTGGCTTGAAATATTGTTAATGAATGTGCATCATACCTATTACTTTATCTCTTTTCAGCAAATAGTTCATTGTCTAGAGTGATTATTTCCAATAACCATGGTCATATTTTCTCCTTCTCTGCCCTAACTGCACCCTTCTGCTATTTATGGCAAGTTCCCACCATAAACTGGTCCTCCTGGCTCTTGTTGCTCTTGTTTTTGGCTATAATACTTTAAAAATATATGACAGTGAGTGCCATCATTCTAATATTTATCTCTTGCCCTCTGACTCATTTCACTCAGCATAATCTCTCCATATCCATCCATGTATAAGAAAATATCATGACTTCATTTGTCCTAACAGTTGTCCAGTATTCCATGGTAGAGAAATACATGGTTTCTATTTCCATTCATCTTTTCTTGGGCACTGGGTTGTTATCAGATTCTAGTTATTGTTAATAAATATAAATATAGGAGTACAGATATCTTCTGCATTATGTGTTTGGGTCCTTGGTGCATATTTTTAGGAGTGATATTGCTGGGTCACCTGGTAGATCAATTTTTCAGAATTTTCCATATTGCTTTCCAAATAGGTTGGACCAGTTGACATTCCCACCAACAGTGGGTATTCATAATTTTATACATGGGGCTAAACACAAATAGTATTTTAGATTTTTATAAAGTAATGAAATATTCTGCTAGTGAGGTGTGTGAGTTTGACTTTGAAGTGGATGGAATTATGTGGTTTCACTAATCTATGCTGATCTTCATTGTTCATGCAGTCATAGCATGCAGAGTTGGCTGGAAGAGTTAATTTGTTATTGTATCTCCCAAGAAAAATTCCCAAATTTGTAAGATTATAAAAAGAAAAATAAAGGAAAGATGTGATTAGTTTGTTTGTACCAACTGAGTCATGTCATTTTTTTTCTGTTTCCTTTTCTTCCTCTCTTTTCTCACATCCTACCATCAGAGGAGTGAATAGATTTTATTTAAGTACTTAGCATCTTCAGGATTTAAACTGCACTGAACTTCAAACTAGACATTTTCATATTATTTCTCGCATTCTCATTGACTATCATAAGGGACAGAAGTCTCACTGAAGAGCGGCTTAGTTTGTAGAAAATGTGATTAAATCATAAATTTCATTTATTTCTCATTATTGTGTGTTGTTTTGGCACTCATGTTTTTCATGATTCTAAGAGTTTCCTGAAAATTCACTTTTTTGATTTTGAGATTTTGCCAATGCCCAATATTTCACAAGGATAGCTGGCCTTGCCACGAGGCCTATAAATAAGGACAGCTTAGCCTCAGTTTACCCTTTTCTATAAAGCCTTATCCTTTCCTATGTTTAGCTTTGTAGATAAAATGGTGTGTGGCTTAAGGAATCAACCCACAGGAAGTAATTTCCTGTTTATTCTGTTGCCTCTTGGTCTATAGCACTCTTTTTTCACTTTATTTTTTTCTCTCTATAAAAACCCCTTATTGTGACCATACAGACATGATGATTATTTGAGGACATGATTTCACTATCTTCCAACTTGTCACATGTTGCCAATAAAACTCTTTCCCAACCCATCACCATGTCTCTCAATTGATTGACCCTAATAGACAGTGGAATCAGAATTTCACAGTTACATTTTGGTAAATTCAAATTGTAAATTCAGCCAGGAGTGGAATCTATTACAGCCAGATGACCTCAAATAGGAAGATATTTGGGTAAGCTTCTTGGCCAATAGGGATCTCTTTGTTTTGAGTACTGTCTCCTCTTTTTCCTACCAATGCAGACTGACTCTCAAACTACTTATGAATCAGCTAAACAGCTGGGGGCTGTGTAAGTTGAATAACTTTGGTGTAGCTACTTATATATCTGTAGATAAGAAAAATAATTTTGGGATATGGATCAAAAAAACTCTCTTTCATCTGGACCCCATTTCTCTGGAACTGAGCGAATTCTTCAAAAGTTCTCTAGTGGGACTAGTTCTGAATTTTTCCATGAATCTGCAAATGGCAATATGGTTGTGGCTTCTTAGATATGTTATTTGCTAGAAAGAGGTATGCGAAAGGGGAAAATTGTTATTTGAAAGAACCTTAGTGGTGCCAGAGTGATATTAGCAAAGGTAAAGTATTTGTTTTGCAAGCAGTCTTGTTTTGAAACAGGCAGTTATGCATTCTTGAAATTTAATAGAATCTCATGGCAATGTACACAATAAACTCATGGGGTTTAATAAAAGTACTTAGGATATCATAAAACCAAGAGATGGGATTTGAAGAAATTACTCTTGTCCCTACTACTACATCTTGTAGATACTGGAACTAAGGCCTCTTAAAGGGAAGTTCCAGAAAAAACAAATGCCAGAAATTGAAGATCATGAAAAAGAGCAACTGATCCTAACCCTCCCCATCCCACCCCGGCAACCACAGCAGGGCTCTTAACTAGGCAAAAAGCCCCACATAGGACAGGTTGGGAGAAACCCTATATAAACCAGCTTGAAATAATGGGGATGCACACACGTGCTCCTTGGGCCCAAGCACATGGTCCCCTCATACTCAAGTTGCCCACATATCCCCTTGGCAGATTTGTACTTTCCTACTTTTATGCTGGGTTGCGTACCAGAACTATCCAGGTTTCCACCTTTGGAAAAATTCTGCATTCTCTCTTCAGTGCTTTACTCCTCTTTCTTATCCTCCCCTCCTCCTCTTATTCAGTACCTCCTAAGAAATAATACCCTGATTTTTACTCAATAAAAACTTGTTTTTATTTCACTGCTCATCTCCTCCTAAAATTCTTCTCTGTGAGGGAAGATGATGGATCCAAAAGGCATGGATTGACTTTGTTTTTTTTTTTCTAGATCAAGGCTCATACTCCTAGATCTTCCCAGCCACATCTGGGGTAGCAGAGGTGAGTTGAGAGGAAGCTGCAAATACTCTTCTTGGGACCACTTCCCATAAATTACCATCATCAGTTTGATGGCCAGCCTCCCATATGGTCCACCATTTTACTGCCTGGAGTAATTCCTGAGTGTGGTCAGGAGTAACCCTGAGCATTGCTGGTGTGACAACAAAAGAAAACAAAACAAACAATAAACTAAAAGATACTTTACTATGTTAAATTTAAATATAGCTATATAGGTGGCTGGTAAAAATAAAAACTACCAGGTCATTTTGCAACAGTCATTACATGCTTATGCACTGTCCATTGTTTTCCTTTTCTTTTTGACAGCCTGCTCTACCTAAGCAAGGCAAAGTTTTTCTCCAGCACCTAATGTTAAAAATCATGTTGTTCCAACGTTTGGTGCACAGGCCTATCAACTGAAGCCCATACATGGGCAGGATTGCATGCCTGCATATTTGATGATGAGGTTTTATGTTGGAGACTTCCTTAATCCACAGTTTTGGGGGCAAGGTTGCATGCCTGCATGCATGATAAGGCTAAGGTTTTATGTTAGCATTGCTTTAACCTACAGCTTTGGGGGTGAGGTTGCATTCCTGCATGCATGGTGACTCTCAGGCTTTTTGTTGAATGGCTCCTTAATCTACCGCTTTGGGGCAAGGCTCCATGGCTGCATGCATGATGACATTGTTTTATGTTGGAGCTGCCCTTAACCTACAGCTCTGGGGATGGCTTTGAAAAAAATGAACTCAGACCTCATTATACCTGATCGTGTCCTAGGCCCATCACCTTCCTTTTCTGAATGGCTGATCCTAATGCATTTCTGTGGGGTTGGCTTACAGTGATAGGCACAGTAGGCTCTGGCTAGGTCTTGTGATGCAGATAGCTCATTCTTCCCCTGGGCTAATGTGTGAGAATATCGTACCTCAATCAGCTAAGGTCAGATTTATTTAGCTTTGACTTTTCACTCCAGTTCCAGATAGGATCCTATAGGTCATCAGTGCAAGCTACATCCTAGATTGTTGTTCAGTCTCTATGATCAGTCTTTTGGTTTTTGTTTTCTTACCTAAGTGACAACGAGACCCTCATAATCAACACTGCAAACAGTGTCTTGCCCGCACTGTTCCTCCTAAGAGAAACCTGTCGACCAGTGTAGCAAATAGGTCTAGCATATTTCATATTTTTATTTTATCTTTATTGTTGTGGCATCTATTCGCTGTCTTTTCTGTAGTTATTAAGAAGAAAAACCAGAGCAGCAAATACCAGTAGGTTTAAAAGTAGTTGTAGGTTCTAAGAAATCCAACGTTTAGCTGAGAAACTTTAATATGTATTGATTAACATGGTAGCAAAGCGATTTTGTTAAGTTTAACAAGGAAGATGATCTTTAAAGTAACAAAGCATGGCAATAGGAACTCAAAATCGACTACATTTAAACCATAAACTTGAGAAAAGAAATGGATTGATTAGAGTTTAGTAACTACAAATTATGAAATAAGAGGTTTCTCTTGAATAGCCTAAGGCATATCTTATAGGCCAAGACTCAGATTCTGCTAGGAATTAAACTGTCTTTATCTTGAAGATGAAGGTATGTTTTAGAAATTGCAAGAAATCTTGAAGCAAAAGTACAAAAGCATTGAAACTGAGTCAAAGAAAATGCTAGTATTTTTTTTACAAACATGGACAGTTCCAATATTTTCTTTTATTGCTATGTAAAATTTAGTGACAACCGAAAGACTTCTTTTTGTCTATAGAATGTTTAGACACAAAATATGTGTGTGTCTCCATTTGTTTTTATTTCCTGGGTGAAATTATTAGAATCTTTGACTCCAAGATGCTTATGGTCCGAGATAACTATTGCAAATCAGAACTAGCTCAAAATGTGGTGGTTGAATTTGAAAGCTACAGATATTAAGAGTAAAAATTGAATATACAAATTTTACTCTCAGTACCTAGGATCCCTGGGCACTTCAGATGGAACTCAATCCCTCTGAGGGATCCGTGAGCACAGAGCAGGATAAAATTTTCAGCGCAGCTGGATTTGACCCAATATCCACCACCCCACCAATTTATCCTCTGTTATTTATCATGAGTAGTAACTGAATTTATCTTGCAGGATTTTTGACTAGTGTAATAAAAAATGGAGTTGCTTGTGTCAGGTAAGCTTACTTGGAAATACAAGTTCTTAAAATATGATAGCTACATTTGGTCTCTGAATTTTTAGCAACAGATTTTTAGAGCTAATCAATTCTAAAGAGTAAATAATGAATTATTTCAGGAACAACAGGTTCCTAGGTTAATTGAATTGAGTCTCCCTCCTAGAAAAAATTGAGTCCATAACATTGACTTTTAGTGACTGTTTTGAAGGCGTGTCTCAAGTTGTTTCCAGGGGTTGGAGCTAAAGTACTAAGATAGCATACTTGCCTTGCATATGGGAGCCTTGGTTTGATCCCTTGCATTTCATATGGTTCCCAAACCTTGTCAAGAGATATCCTTGAACATAGAGTCAGAATTAAGCCTCGAGCATAGCCATGCCTCACTGAGCTCCCCCCACACCTATATCCCAAAACAACTTGTTTTTCCAAATCTATAATAAGCTTAACAATGAGACTTTGTTGGAACTTTAAAAACCAAGGGCAATTAGGGGCCAGAGAGTTAGCACAGTCGGCAATCTAGCATCATATGGTTTCAATCCCAGCACCCCATATGGTCCCCCGAGCCTTCCAGGAGCAATTTCTGAGCACAGAGCCAGGAGTTAGCCCTGAGCGCTGCCAGGTGTGTCCTAAAAAAAAAAAACACAAAACAAAACAAAACAAAAAACACAAACAAAATTAAGGGCTTTAAACCTATAAATAGTTATATAGCAGAATAATAATAAAGGAATGTGCACCATCTTTGAGGATTAGGTTGACAGGAAGAAACTTTAAACTGCATTCATCTTCTGGCTGACTTGTCTTAAAATTCAGATTAGTTTCTGTAAAATATATATGAGTGTATATATGTAGATATGAGTCAATTTTAACTTTTCTTTGCTAAAAGGACACTTATTTTAAAAAAAAAAGATAGGTCAGAGTTTTTAGACTAGAAGTATTTATATGATCTGTCTAATAAAATAACTTTATTTCATGTAATTTCATCATCAGGCCTTACAAGTTGCTGGGATAATAATTGCAGAATGCAGCATCAATAACATATTATTTAGAGTGTTTCGTACTAAATGTTAGTTTTAGCTTTTCATTCCTTTTCCTTTGCTTCTGTCCCTTCCCTTCCCTCCCTTCCCTTTACTTCTCTTCCATTTGCTCCCTTCTCTTTCCTTTCTTTTCCTTCTTTTCCTCCTTTTCTCTTTTCTTTTTCCTTTCCTTTTTTCCTTTCTTTTCTTTTCTTTCTTTTCTTTTATCCTTTATTTTCTCTTTTTTTTCTTTTCTGTTTTTCTTTTCTTGTTTAAGGTCACACCCAGCTGTGCTCAGTATTTTCACCTGGCTCTGTATCCAGTGATCATGCCTAGTAAGACTCAAGGTACCATATGGGATTCTGGAGATCAAACCCTGTTTAGCTGTGTGCAAGGCCAAGTGTACAACTTGCTGTGCTTATTGATCTGGTCACGGACCTATTATGTTTCATTGGTAAATGTCATCAATAATTTTATATCATCTTTCCTTATACATTTCTACTTTCTTAATTTAGCTGTATAGGATTATTGTCTTTTTCTTAGTTTGGCATATTTGTGTGGATTAGGAGTTTTCTATGTTGTGTTATTGATTTATGTCTCTGTCTTTGCTATATTTGTCTTGATCACTATAGGTGGATAACAAGCTTAACTTGGGGACAATAATATTTTCTCATTTTATTCTTACTCATGAAGAAATTTTAGTTAAACTTGGACTCACACTTTTCCATAGAAGTTCAAAATTAATATTGTCTTGTCTCTATAAAAAGACTTTCGTCTTGTCTCTATAAAAAGACTTTCTGTGATATTTACAGGATTGTGCTAAATAAATACATCAATCTTGGTAGAAATGATATTATTGATATTTTTAGTATTCAAGTCTATACCCATAGTATATCCCTTCCTTGTTTACAACTTTGAATTCTCTCACCTACATTTTTGTCATAACACATATTTATAATTTCTGTACATTCTTATATCACCTTTTTTTGAGGATTGTGAATTATATTATATTATTATTTCAATGTCTACATATACTTTTCTTAAATATAGAAAAGCACTTAATTTTTTTGTTTGTTTTTAGGTCACAGCCAGTGACACTCAAGAGTTATTCCTGGCTCTGTGCTCAGAAATCACTCCTAGCAGGCACTGGGGACCATAGGGAATGCCAGGATTCTAACCACCATCTCTCCCAGATTGGCTGCGTGCAAGGCAAATGCCCTACTGCTGTGCTATCTCTCTGGCCTCAAGCATTTGGTTTTTTTTAAAATTGCTTTATTTAATCACTGTGGTCACAAAATTGTTCATTGTTGGGTTGTAGTTCTAAAATGTACATTATCCTTCACCACTGCATCCTTCCTGCCACCAATGTCTCCCATTTCTCTCTCACTCACTCCCCCATCAGAGTAGGCAATTTGCTTCTCTTTAGTACTCTTTTGCTTTTCATTTTTACATTGTGGTTAATAAGAGGGGTGCTTTGCATGTCACATTCTACCTTTTTCATACTGAGTTCTTGTCCAGAGTGATCAGTTCCAATTATCATTTTCCTAGTAGATCCTTCTCTACTCTAACTGCACTCACTATTCTTTGTGGCAAAATTTCAATGCTAGGCTGAACCTCCTGATCCTTATCTCTATTGTTTCTGGATATTATTACCATGCTATCTGTTTCTTATATAGCACAAGTGAGTGAAATTATTCTATGTCTATCTCTTTCCCTCTGGCTCATTTCACTCAGCGTAATCTCCATGTACTTCTATGTATAAGCAAATTTTATGGCTTTGTTTTTTCTAATGGCTACAGCATATTCCATTGTGTAAAATTACCACAATTTCTTTAGCTACTCATCTCTTGTTGGGCACCTGGTTGCTTCCAGATTCTGGCTATTTACTATATATATATATATATATATATATATATATATATATATATATATATATATATATATATATATTCTTTTTTTACAATAGTAAATAGTGCTGCATTGAACATGGCCAGAGGGCAGTTTTGTATTGTGTTTTTATATTCTTGGGGTATGTCCCTAGAAGTGGTATTGCTGGATCATATAGAAGCTCAATTTCCTTCTTTTTGAGGGATGTCTGTATTGTTTTCCAGAAAGACTGGACCTGTCTTCATTCCCACCAGCAGTGAAAGAGGGACCCCTTTCTCCCTGCATCCACACCAGCACCGGTTGTTCTTGTTTTTTTTTTTTTTGTGTGTGTGTGTGTGACCTGTACTACTCTCTGTGGTATAAGATAATAACTTATTGTTGTTTTGACTTGCATCTCTCTGATGATTAGTTATATGGAGCATTTTTTTTTCATGTGCCTTTTGCCCATCTGTATTTCTTCTTTGAGGAAATGTCTTCATTTATTGTTGGGGTTAGATTTTTTTTCTTTCCTAAAGTTCAATCAATGCCTTGTATCTCTTAGATATTAACCCCTTACATGATGGGTATTGAATAAATAGATTCCCCATTCCGTGGTTGCCCTTTGTATATTAGTCATTAACTTTGAATTTTAGAAGTTTCTCAGTTTAATGTAGCTCCATTTGTTTACCTTTGCTTCCACATGATTGGCCAGTGGTATTTCATCCTTGAAGACACCTTTAGCGTTAATGTCATGGAGTGTTCTGCCTACATTTTCCTCTATGTATCTTATAGTTTTAGGTCTGATGTTAAGACTTTTAATACTTTTTTTGAGTTCATATTTTTGCATGCAGTTGACCAGTTTTTCCAGCATCACTTGTTGAAAAGACTTGCTCCACTTTTTATTTCTTGGTCATTTATCAAAACTTAATTGTGTGTAAACTTGTGGGTTTAACACACACACACACACACACACACACACACACACACACCTCTGGTACTACACAGCCTTCCTTATTGAGCATCGCCAGGGGAAGCCTTGGTGGGTTATATGGCCGAATCCTCTGGTCCTTGCATTAAATACTGGTCCAGTGTGTCAAGGGATGCCATGTCAAGAGATGATCCCCAGACTCCTGAGCACCACTTGAGGTAAAAAACAACAACAACAAAAAAACAAACAAGAACCACGTGGGGTTTTTTTTTTTTTTTGGTTTGGGGTTTATATCTGATAGTGCTCAGGGGCTTACTTCTGGCTCTGTGCTCTGGGAACACTATGGGATGATGGGAATCAAACCCAGGTAGCCAAGTGCCAGGCAAATATCCTCCCCATTACTCCACCACCCTTTCTTTTTCCTGACCTGTTCTTAAAATAAAGAACCAACCCCAGGCTGCTCTAAGTCACATTTTCAGCTGAACCACAATTCCTTTTGCACAAGTCTGCGGCTGCCACAGTCCTCAACTGAAAGGGTGAGCGTGATGGCCATGACCTTGTTACACACCAAGATCCAGCAGGTGATGCCAACATCACCTGCCACGTGGCTGGGGAAGGCCACTAAGTGGTCCAGCGGGGAGATCCACTTGCTGGGGGCACCATGGCCACAGGCAGTGAGTAGTACTTCCAGATGAGCAAGACCATCAGGGAGGCCTGCAAGATGTAGAAAGTGATGCTTATGACCCACTGGATCTTGGCCAGCTGAGCTGTGAGGCCTTCATGTGTGTTTTTAGAGCTTGTCCGTCCTGTTGTTGATCTTTTGCTCCAGGCGCATGTATCTGGCAAACTCATCCATCATGTTCACCGTCGCCAGCTTCTGCCGCATGTCCTGGATCTCAGCTCTCATCTGTGACTCCTGCTCCACGGCCTTTTACTGAGCATGAGCAGCCACGCCCATGTGTGCCTTCATCCCTTTTAGGTGTTGATTTTGTCATTTTCTTCTTTCCTAACATTGGCCTGTCTTGTTGTAAATTTCTCCCTAATTACTGATTTTTTTATGTGTCTCATAGATTTTGGAAATTTGTTTTTTCAGTGCTATTTATCTCAAGGAATCTTTTTATTTCTTCCTCATTTTCCTCTCTGATCCAGCTATTGTTGAGCACCATGCTGTTCAGTCACCAGATGTTAGATTTTCTCCACATCTTTTTACAGTCAATTTTGATCTCTGCAACTTTGTGGTCTGAGTCTTACATTTTGCTTTTATGTAAGCTAGATATGTGTCCTAAGGCATGGTCTATTCAAGAAATGGTTCCATGTGCACTAAGAAGAATGTATATTCTGCTTTCTGAAAATGCAGGGACCTGTGTAAGTCCATTAGTTCTAGTTATTCTAGTTTCTCATTTTGGGATCTTATGTCTTTGTAAGTGTTCTGCCTAGTGTATCTGTCCAGTGGCAATATTGAAGTGTTGAAATCTCAACTACTATCACATTTCTTTCTCTAAGTTTCTCCAGATTTGTGAACCTTATATATTTTACTGGCTCTACATTTGGTGCATAAATGATGATCAGAGTTAGTACTTCTTGGTGTAATGTTCCCCTGTTCAATATGTAGTATCCATCTTGTCTCTGAGCACTTTCTTGAAGTTGAATGCTATTTCATCTGATATAAGTAGGGCTGTCCCATCTTTTTTTTTTAATGTTTTCCAGTGGCTTAAATAATTGATTTTCATCCTTTTATTCTAAGCCTGTGTCTATATTACCTTTTAGTTGTTTTTCTTGCAGGCAGCAGATATCTGGCTTTTGTTTCTTAATCCCACCATTTACTCTGTGTCTTTTATAGGGGAGGTTAGTCCATTCACATTTAAGGAGATTATTGACAGAGAAGATGGTTGTTGTGCTGTTATATTGTGTAGGGTTGTTGTTACAATTGGGTTTTTGGGTTGTTTAATTGATTTCTGAAAAACTAACTTAAAGTTGGTTTGGTTAGTGCAAATAATGTGAGTTCTTATTTGTCTAAAAAAAAAGCTAAAAAGCTTTCAGTTTTTAGTCCTCCCTCTCATGTAAATGAGAGTTTTCCCAGGTATTGGACACTAGGTTGGAAGTTTCTTTCAATCAATAGTTTAAATATGTCATTCCACCACATTCTTGCCTGAATAGCTTCAAACGGGAGATCTGGTTTGTTTCTTTTTTTCTTTTTTCTTTTGTGATGTAGGGTTCCCAATCTTATTTTTTTTATTTTTTGATGTCTTTATTTTATTATATTTTTATGTAAACAACTTTATTACATATATGATTGTGTTTGGGTTTCAGTCATGTAAAGAACACCACCCATCCCCAGTGCAATATTCCCATCACCAATGTCCCAAATCTCCCTCCTCCCCACCCAACCCCCACCTGTACTCTAGACAGACTTTCTATTTCCCTCGTACATTCTCATTATTAGGATAGTTCAAAATGTAGTTATTTCTCTAACTAAACTCATTCCTGTTTGTGGTGAGCATCATGAGGTGAGCTGTAACTGCCAGCCCTCCTCACTTTTGTGTCTGAAAGTTATTATTGCAAGAATGTCTTTCATTTTTCTTAAAACCCATAGATGAGTGAACCATTCTGCATCTTTCTCTCTCTCTGACTTATTTCACTCAGCATAATAGATTCCATGTATATCCATGTATATGAAAATTTCATGACTTCATCTCTCCTGACAGCTGCATAATATTCCATTGTGTATATGTACCACAATTTCTTTAGCCATTAATCTATTGAAGGGTATCTTGGCTGTTTCCATAGTCTTGCTTTGGTAAATAGTGCTGCAATGAATATAGGTGTAAGGAAGGGATTTTTGTATTGTATTTTTATGTTCCTAGGGGATATTCCTAAGAATATCCCAGCTTTAGCTGGGTCATATGGGAGCTCAATTTCCAGTTTTTGGAGGAATCTCCATATCGCTTTCCATAAAGGTTGAACTAGACGACATTCCCACCAGCAGTGGATAAGAGTTCTTTTTTCTCCACATCCCCACCAACACTGCTTGTTCTTATTCTTTGTGATGTGTGCCAATTTTTGGGGTGTGATGTGGTACCTCATAGTTGTTTTGATTTGCATCTCCCTGATGATTAGTGATGTGGAGCATTTTTTCATGTGTCTTTTGGCCATTTGTATTTCTTTGTCAAAGTGTCTGTCCATTTCTTCTCATCATTTTTTGATGGGATTAGATTTTTTTTTCTTGTAAATTTTTGTCAGTGCCTTGTATATTTTGGAGCTTAGCCTCTTGTCTGATGGGTATTGGGTGAATAATTTCTCCCAATAAGTGGGGGGGGGCTCTTGTATTCTGGGCACTATTTCTTTAGAGGTGCAGAAGCTTCACAAATTAATACATTTCCATCTGTTAATATCAGCTTTCACTTGCTTGGAGAGTGCAGTTTCCTCCCTGAAGATGCCTTTAGTCTCAATGTCCTGGAGTGGTTTACCTACATGTTGTTCTATATATCTTATGGTTTCGGGTCTGACATCGAGGTCTTTTATCCATTTGGATTTAACCTTTGTACATGATGTTAGCTGGGGGTCTAAGTTCAATTTTTGCAAGTGGCTAGCCAGTTGTTTCAACACCACTTGTTGAAGAGGCTTTCTTTGCTCCATTTTGGATTTCTTTCTCCTTAATCAAAAATTAGGTGATTCTAAGTCTGGGGAACATTCTCTGAGTATTCAAGCCTATTCCACTGATCTAAGGGCCAGTCTTTATTCCAATACCATACTGTTTTGATAACTATTGCTTTGTAGTACAATTTAAAGTTGGGGAAAGTAATTCATCCCATATTCTTTCCCCCAATGATTGCTTTAGCTATTCTAGGGTGTTTATTGTTCCAAATAAATTTCAAAATTGCCTGATCCACTTCTTTGAAGAATGTAATGGGTATCTTTAGAGGGATCACATTAAATCTATACAATGTTTGGAAAGTATTGCCATTTTAATGATGTTAATCCTGCCAATCTATGAGCAGGGTACATGTTTCCATTTCCACGTGTCCTCTCTTATTTCTTGGAGCAGAGTTTTATAGTTTTCTTTGTATAGGTCCTTCACATTTTTAGTCAAGTTGATTCCAAGATATTTGAGTTTGTGTGGCACTATTGTGAATGGGGTTGTTTTCTTAATGTCCATTTCTTCCTTATTACTGTTGGTGTTTATAAAGGCCTTTGAGTTTTGTGTGTTAATTTTGTAGCCTGCCACCTTGCTATATGAGTCTATTGTTTCTAGAAGCTTTTTGGTAGAGACTTTAGGGTTTTCTAGGTAGAGTATCATGTCATCTGCAAACAGCGAGAGCTTGACTTCTTCCTTTCCTATCTGGATTCCCTCGATATCTTTTTCTTGCCTAATTGCTATAGTAAGTACTTCCAGTGCTATGTTGAATAGGAGTGGTAAGAGAGGAAAGCCTTTTCTTGTGCCAGAATTTAGAGGAAAGGCTTTCAGTTTATCTCCATTGAGGACACTATTTGCCTCTGGCTTGTGGTAGATGGCCTTAACTATATTGAGAAAGGTTCCTTCCATTCCCATCTTGCTGAGAGTTTTGATCAAGAATGGGTCTTGGACCTTATCAAATGCTTTCTCTGTGTCTATTGATATGATCATGCGATTTTTATTTTTCTTGTTGTTGATGTTGTATAATATGTTGATAGATTTACAGATGTTAAATCAGCCTTTCATCCTGGGATGAAACCTACTTGATCATAGTGGATGATCTTCTTAATGAGGCATTGGATCCTATTTGCCAGGATTTTGTTGAGGTTCTTTGCATCTGTATTCATCAGTGATATTGGTCTGTAATTTTCTTTTTTGGCAGCATCTCTGTCTGGTTTAGGTATCAATGTGATGTTGGCTTCATAAAAGCTATTTGGATGTGTTCCCGTTTCTTTGATTTCATGAAAGAGTCTTGCCAGGATTGGTAGAAGTTCCTCTTGAATGGTTTAAAAGAATTCTTTAGTAAATCCATCTGGGCCTGGGCTTTTGTTTTTGGGCAGACATTTGATTACTGTCTTAATTTCCGCAATAGTAATGGGTGTGTTTAGATATGCTACATCCTTTTCATTCAACCGTGGAAGATTATAAGAGTCCAAAAATTTATCCATTTTTTCCAGTTTTTCATTTTTAGTGGCATAGAGTTTCTCAAAGTAGTTTCTGATTACCCTTTAGATCTCTACCATATCAGTGGTAATCTCTCCTTTTTCATCCTAATAGGAGTTATCAAGTTTCCCTCTCTCTCTTTCTTTGTTAGTTTTGCCAATGATCTATCAATTTTGTTTATTTTTTCAAAGAACCAACTTCTGCTTTCGTTGATCTTTTGGATTGTTTTTCGGGTTTCCACTTCATTGATTTCTGCTCTCAGCATTGTTATTTCCTTCTGTCTCCCTATTTTTGGTTCCTTTTGTTGAGTATTTTCACTTTCCAATTCTATGAGCTGCGTCATTAAGCTATTCAGGTATGCCCCTTCTTCTTTCCTGATGTGTACTTGCAAAGCTATAAATTTTTCTCTCAGTACCGCTTTTGCTGTGTCCCATAGGTTCTGATAGTTTGTGTCTCCATTGTCATTTGTTTCTAGGAAGGTTTTGATTTCCTCTTTGATTTCATCTCGGACCCACTGGTTATTCAGTATTAGGCTGTTTAACTTCCAGGTATTAAAGTTTTACTTCTGTGTCCCTTTGTAGTTCACATATAATTTCAGGGCCTTGTGGTCAGCGAAGGTAGCCTGCAACATTTCTATCCTGTTGATATTATGGAGGTATGTTTTATGTGCTAGCATGTAGTCTATCCTGGAGAATGTCCTATGTACATTAGAGAAGAATGTGTATCCAGGCTTCTGGGGATAGAGTGTCCTGTATATATCTACTAGGCCTCTTTCTTCATTTCTCTTTTCAGGTCTAGTATATTCTTGTTGGGTTTCAGTCTGTTTTCCTGTCAACTGTTGACAATGCCGTGTTGAGGTCTCCCACAATTATTGTGTTGTTATTGATATTATTTTTTAGATTTGTCAACAATTTTATTAAATATTTTGCTGGGCCCTCATTCAGTGCATATATGTTTAGGAGAGTGATTTCTTCCTGCTGTACGTATCCCTTGATTAATACAAAATTTCCATCTTTGTCCCTTATAACTTTCCTAAATATAAAGTTTACATCATGTGATATTAGTATGGCCACTCTAGCTTTTTTATGGGTGTTTATGCTTGGATGATTTTCCTCCAGTCTTTTATTTTGAGTCTATGTTTGTTCTGACTATTCAGGTGTGTTTCTTGTAGGGAGCAGAAGGTTGGATTGATTTTTTTTGATCATTTAGCCACTCTGTGTCTCTTAACTGGTGCATTTAGTCCATTGACATTGAGAGAAAGAATTTTCCTGGAAGTTAGTGCCATCTTTATATCAAAGTTTGGTGTGTCTGTTGGTCAGTCTTGTCTTAAAGTAGGCCGTTCAGTTTTTCTTTCTTTTCTTTCTTTCTTTCTTTTTTTATTTTTATTTTTATTAAATATATTTTTATTTAAGTAACATGATCATATTTGGGTTACAGTCATAACCAGAACACCCCCCTTCATCAATGCAACATTACCCCCTCTCCCCCTTCCCATCCCCTGCCTGTTTTCGAGACAGGCATTCTACTACAGTAGTTTGTTTTTAAGTTCAGTAAGTTGTATTTTTTTCTTTAAAGGATGAAGGACTTTGTAAATCACATGGTTTCAATAAAATTAAAAAAAAGAAAAAAAAAGAAATAAAAAATATTAACTTTTGCAGCTTGTGAGATTTTGATGAAAATGAAGGCAGTTATGTGAAATAGGAGTGAAAGAAAATAGTGATAAACTCAATCATATGTGGTAGGTGATTAACAAAATAAGAAAATGGAATAATGACAAATCCTTTGCCTTTGATTACAAAATTGAGATAACCAAATTATTAGTAAAAAGGTGGGGAAAGAAATGAAAGGATGTTTAGAAATAGACATAATGCAATTGAGAATTATAAAGAGAAAAGGGAGAGAGCCCTGCTCCATACCCAGCCAAAATGAAACTTGTTAGTCATGTGACATCAGTTACAAGGTCGCTGTAAGAAGACAAAGAAGAGCATAATGTCCTCTTAATTGTACTGTCATTTTTTCTGTTTATTTTTATTTTTAAAATTTTAATCATAATTTAGATAATGCTAAAATTGTGTTAACACTTATGTTTTAATGGACATAATGATTGAACATCAATTGCATCAATGTCAATATGTGCAAGACCTCCACCACCTCCACCACTGTATTGCTTTTACACTTGTGGTGTTGTCAGAACATGCCAGCTGCAGGTAACAAGATAACTCCATTCAATCATCTCAAGTTTCTTTTCCTTTTCTCTCTACCCGCAGCTCCCTAACATCACGTTGTGATGTTTGGTGATCACCTAACATGACTATATCTCAGAGTTAAAGAATTCAGATGTAAAACTGAGATGAGTGATACAACATTGATTCAGGAACTGACATGTTTTCTCATTCTGATCTCACATTACCTGTGGATCACTCTTCCCTCAAGGGGCTGATTGCACATACATTAATATGAGGTTTAAAAATTTACTTACACTGCTTGATTATATTTATGTGGAGGATTTTACATGGGTCATGAAATAAAGCTTAAAATTGTTTTTAAAGAAAAAAAAAGATAAGAGTAAAAAAATATAGTAAAGGTGTGATAGTGGCAATCGCCAATGTTTGCATAGGTCCAGAAAAATGGAGAAAATGGGAGAAAAAATCCTTGACCTGATTACAAAAAAGCCTCACCCCAGAAGTTTATTGGCATAAGACAGACTCTGGGTTCCAGGCATACCAGTCTATCCAACTCCAGTCATTCTCAAGGTCCCGGTGAAACTTTTCACACTTTAGCTATAGTTGGTATCAGACTTTTATATTTAAAGACTCTGGATTCTGTGAATTTCTTTCGTCGATGTCAGGCTGATGTGGAGCATCCTCTAATTTCAGCATACCATTAAATGCGGAGCAATCTGCCATGCATGCAGACTGTTGCTGAGTCACCTGGGTGTTAGGAGTACTCTTTGGAGTAAGTCAATGCCAACGCAGTGGTATGTCTTCTCTGGTAGAAGCTTGGATCCTGAGAATGTTAAAGACAATTGTTGTTGTTTCCATTGTTCAGGTGTGTGTGGGCGATGCCCATTCATCTGAGGCCTGAGCCAAATCATTATGCCAATGTTCAGAGTAAAAGGCCTAATTACAATTCCAAATTTGTGTTCCCATCTCTAATAGATAAGAACTTGTTTGTATAAGTATTATTTTCCCATTTTAATGTGCCCATGCAAAGGAGAAGCAATGCCACAAGATATTGTTGGTGCATCTGGGGGCCAACGAATAAATTCCAACATTTCCTGTAACTTGGTATAAACGTGAAATCTATACAGAGTTACTCTTCTACCAGTATTGCTTATAAAACAGATCTCATAGAGGGAAAATCAAGCAATCAAATAACTAATCTAGTGGGCAAAATTGTCACAAATGAGGATATTTGAAAAGAGTTATAGATATTAAGGGAATACATCTGAGATAAACAAAAGAGATACATGTGACCCTTTTATGTTTTAAAAAGAAAAAAAAAAGAAAACAAGGGTATTTGAAGACAACAGGTGATAGTTGAGTTTGCGACATGTTTTGCAGCAAACATAGTTGTTTGCGTAGGCATGAGCTAGGGACCGAGAGGGTGTCATTCAATGAGGAGCTGAATGGTGGTGTTGGGGCAGAAGGTCAGTCTTGGTGTCTACCAAATTAGGAACTGAGGATAAGGAGGGTTGAATAAGGGGAAGATAATGGTTCAGGGTTTGGGTATGAGGAGGTAGGAGAGACAAAGGGGTGAGGGGAGAGGCAATACATAAAAGACTAAACAATAAAGGTCAATTTGAGTGTTTTGTCAGAATCTTGAGCATCCTGATTCTATTCCTAGGAGCAATCTAGGATCAGGAACGTTTTTCGATATGATTAAAAAGTATATTTGTCACGTGGGCACCGTTGCGCCCACGTGGCTTTGAAAAATAATATTACTAGCAAGCAAAACAGGGGGTTTAATATACCTAGGGGAGGGGTTTCCCTCCTCTGGCCGCCCCCAGGGCCCGAGTTGCCAGAGCCGGCTATGAAGACCCTCCTGGCATGGGGAGTCCCAGTCTCCTGGACCAAGTGTTCAGCCCAGGATATCTGTGGCCCGCTGTCTGACCAGCGACCCTAAGATACCAGAGAAACAGAGGGACGGCTTTCCTGGCATGTGCGCTCTGCTGTGTCCAATTGCGAGCTCCCTCTCCAGTTTGAAAATGGAAAAGGAGAAGTTTTCCTCCTCCACCCATCCCCCAGGGCCCATGTTGCCAGGGCCGGCCATGAAGACCTGCCTGGCGTGGGGGGGTCCCAGTCTCCTGGACCAAGTGTTCAGCCCAGGAGATCTGTCTCAGTTTTTCTTTTAAGAATGGTTTTGAGTCTGTAAAGTTTCTGAGCTGTTGTTTGTCTGTGAAACTATGTATTGTTCCTTCAAACCTGAAAGTGAGTTTTGCTGGGTGCGGTATTCTAGGCAAAACATTTATTTTATTGAGTTTTGTCACTATGTCCCACCACTGCCTTCTGGCCTTGAGTGTTTCCGGTGACAGGCCTGCAGTAAATCTCAAGGATGTTCCCTTGAATGTAATTTCTCTTTTCGATCTTGCTTCTTTCAGAATTCTGTCTCTATTGTGGGAATCGTCATTGTGAGTAGGATGTGTCTCTTATGCTCTTCCTTTATACTTGAGGCTTTCTTTATTCTTTATCACTTTGAAGAATTTGTCTCTCTTCTCTCTTTTGCCATTTTGATTACTGTATGCCTTGAAATTGATCTATAAAGGCCTATTTTATTCAGAACTCATTTTTGCCTCATGGATTTGTACAGGTGCCTCTTTTCAGATAGAGGGAAAATTCTCTGCTATTATTTCCATCAAGACTTGTTCTTCCCCTTTCCTTTTTTCTTCCCCTTCTGGTATTCCTATAAATCGTAGATTATTTCTTTTGTCTATGTTCATTAGGTACCTTATCTTTTCTTCCATGTTTTGCCTCTTGTTTCTTTATTTGCTTCTTTGTTGTTCCTGTCTTACATTTTTTTCTTCAAGTTCATCAATGCAGTTCTCTATTGTGTAATTCTGCTAATGTTGTTTGTAACATGTTTTATTTTAGTTCCCTTAGTTCTAATTGTATGGACTCTCTTATTTTCTGATGGAGTTCTTCTTTGAGTTGGATGAATTGCCTATAGATTTCATAATTTCTTTGCTTACTAATTCTTTGAAT
Source organism: Suncus etruscus (assembly GCF_024139225.1). Classification (NCBI taxonomy): domain Eukaryota; kingdom Metazoa; phylum Chordata; class Mammalia; order Eulipotyphla; family Soricidae; genus Suncus; species Suncus etruscus. The sequence continues at coordinate 37,965,457 of NC_064866.1, read as the reverse complement.
TCCATTGTTAAGACATTATATGCTGGTTTTAGATCCTCAGCTGTGAAGTTCATGTGTTTTGGAGGAATTGTAAATCAGGTAGGATTTTCTCCACATCCCTAGCTGCTGGTGTCTTGTTTAATTTCTCCTTTGTTCTTTGCATAGGGTGTGTTGGGGTGCTGGAGTTTCAGGGCATTTTTAAAAAAGTGATCTGTTTAATTGTGTAGGAGGTGGTTGGAGGTAGATGTTTTAGGGTTTATTTATTTTAGGTACATGAGGTTACCCAAGTATGGTGGAGATGGAACAGTCGAATTTGTTGCATTTACTTTTGGTTTGGGAGGTATATATTTTCTAAGGGAGAAAGAAGTTGGGCTTGGTTTGCGTAGGACTGTCTGGTATAGACTGAAGTTTCAGTTGGGTTTGTGGGGCAGGGAGACTATGGCCTGAGTGTGTATGTATAGATCCCACCGATCTCTCCTGATCAGAAAGTGTATGGGCTTTGGACTGGTGGCAGCTGGAGGTGTGGTGGAGGCAGGTTGGGCAGGGACCATTTACATGTGGTCTTGGTTTAAAACATGCCTTTAGGTTCCCTGTGTCCCAGCTTCACTAAAATAGGGTATGCAAAGTTAGGGTGACAAGGGCTTATGGAGGTCACTCCTGGATCACCATGGCAGAGGGTCTGGGCTTCTGACTGGCAGTGGCTGGCGGCATGGTGGGGACATGTGGGGGAAGGGCTGTTTACTCTTGGTCTGGGTTTAAAAACTGCCTTTATATTTCCTGTGTCCTAGCCCCATTAACATAAGGTCTGTAAAGTTCGGGTGATGAGGGCTTATGGCGGGGGGGGGGGGGTCCTTATCTATAAGGCATTTTGGTGGACTTGGAAATTTGCTAGGATTTCTCTCCATAACCCCAGCTGCTGCTTTCTTTGTTTCATTATTGTTCTTTTCATTTGGTAATTTGGAGTTTCAGGGTGTATAAAAGAGTGATCAATTTAACTGTTTGTAAAAGAGGTAGTTAGAGATACATTTGTTTTAGATTTTATTTAGGCAAGCAAGGTTATACACGTATGATAGAAATATTGCAAACTAGTTTGTTGAATTGTTTTCCTAGTTTTGGGGCTATATATTTTCTAAGGGAAAGGAATGCTAGGTTTGATTTGCCTAAAACCATGTTAGAAGTTGAATCATCTTCACGCAGACACTATAGTGTTTTGAGAAAGGGAGGATGGGTGTCCCACAAACCTCTCTTTTCAGTGGATATTTGAGACTTCAGTGCTGTGGCTATAGACTACAGGAAGGAGTGTTGGTGAGGGGCTTTTTAAAAAATGCTCTGGGTGTTTAAAAGCAATGTCCCATATGGTCCCCCAAGCAAGGAGCGACTTCTGAGCACAAAGCCTGGAGTAACCCCTGAGCGTCACCGGGTGTGGCCCAAAACCCAACCCTCCCCCCCAAAAAAAGCAATCTCAGGGGTCCTTGTGCTCCACCCTGCCATGCTAGGGTCAGTGTATTTTGGAGAGATAGGCTGTGCATCCCACAAACCTCTCCTAGAAGGGCTTAGTTGGGCACTTGGCTGTAGACTCTTATTGTTTTTTTATAAAAAGGTTTCTGACTTCTCCTTTGTCGTTATTGTAACACTAAAACTCATATCAATTTAACTTGTTCACTCTCATTTCAGTATCTAGATAGCATAATTCTGTTAGAATAAAAGAACTACTATAGATACATCATATAATTCAATATTCAGAGTCTCAATTGACCTTTGGTTCTTTTGGCTTTGTCTATATTTCTCCATCGTTTATACTACCTTCCAGTCCTTCAACAGTTAGTTTAAATTTCACTTCTTTGATGAAGCAACTTACCATCATTCTTCTGCCACCAGTTGACACCATGTTCAGTTTTACAAACAGAAAGTAGGCATGGCTAAAGAAGAGATTTTAAACAGTTTTATTTGCCAACCAAACTTTATTTGCATACAGTTGGTTTGGGACCAATTGCTATCTCCTTGGATGAGATGAAATCACTCTGGCCAAGATATTTGCACTGAAATGTATTCTTAATCTCACACCACCATTACTGTAAAGGAACTTGTATTCTCCCTTATCCTTTTTAGCTAATTATCTTGAAAACTTAATTTATATTTAAGGTTTTTACTTTTGTTATTTTTGGGCCACACCTGTTTGATGCTCAGGGGTTACTCTTGGCTATGCGCTCAGAAATCACCCCTGGCTTGGGGGGGGTCCATATGGGACCCCGGGGGGTCAAATCGCGATTTGTTCTAGGCTAGCGCTTGCAAGACAGACACCTTACCTCTAGTGCCGCTGCTCTGGCCCCAAGGTCTTTACTTTTCTTTTTATTTGGCATCACTGTTTTATCGTAAAGTCTCACGGTCTAGTTTCTGTCTTTCATTATCGAATCAACACCTACAATTTCTGTACAGTCTCTCATCCTTCTTTTCTCCATCTTCCATCTTTTATTTTCTTTATTTGCATGGGTTCTCTCTTCATTGTAGGAGTATTATCATATGGTCTTTGTCTCCATTTAATATAGAAAGCTCTTTATTATTTATTTATTCATTTATTTATTTATTTTGGGGGGTCACACTTGGTGTTTGTCAGGGGTTACTCCTGGCTCTGTGCTCAATAATTGCTCCTGGCAGGTGCGAGAGACGATATGAGACGCCGGGATTCGAACCACCATTTGTCCTGGATTGAATGACTGCATGCAAGGCAAATGCTCTACCACTGTGCTATCTCTTTGACCCCAGGTCTTCACTATAAAACATTTTTATTTATGGACTTATAAATTATTTGACTTCAGTTCCTGTCATACTACTCAAGTTATCTTAATAAGGAGACTAAAGACCTGATATTATCGCTCAAGCATCACTTCTTTTACTGCTTATCTTACTTTCTATTTCTGATGTGTGTGGAAATATTGACAGCCACTTCATCTCTTAATTGAAATAATATACCTTATTTGTAAATTGGTGATAAATTCTTATAGTTAGTATTCAGTATTTGCATATGCAAATAAACATCAAGACTTCTAAGCATACCTCTGCAGATACACATTCTCAAACATATTTCCCTACTTTTTCAACAGCTGTAAACATTTGCTAACTAGGCACTATGCACACACATATGGATCAGTCTTTTTAATTGTTACTAAAAACACTGTAAGGTGGCTTTTCAGTTTATAATGCAATCAACTAGTAATTTATGAATGTTTATCTTCTCAGTGTTGCTAATATTGTATTTAATGTCAAAAATATAAGTTTGTATGTATGATAGGTAAATTCTGTATTCAGAATCTTTTTGTTTTACATTTCTTTGTTTTCCTTGTTGGGTACAACTGGCAGAGTTGTGATCTTTCATCTCTAACTTGGGGTCACTTCTGTTGGTGCTCAGAGGCCCAGGCAGTATTGAGGAATAAACTTCCTGCACTCAGACCATTGAACTACCTCCTTAGTCTGCATTTTTTAAGGGAGGAGGTTTAGTTGATGTTTTTAGCATGTTTTACGTATTTTATATTTTTCCCGTTAAATGTTAATTTTTTTAGCATGTCTATAAAGCAGTTAGTAGTTTTGCCATTTACTTGTTGGTGTTTTAGAGGAAGTAAGATATTTGTCATCGTGTAATTTTCCAGATAGTGTTTCTTTTCCCCATAATGGCAATTCTGTCTTGAATTCATTCTCTGCACTTGTTAATGTCCGAGCAGTATTAAGGATGTCCCGGATGGGATTTGTTTCCTGTGGCTGTTGTGAAGAGCTGTGTCATTTCTATGTCTGGGATCCAGTGTTCAAGGCTGGACGGATGGTGTCTAATCACCTGCGGTCTAAGTTGGGTCCAAGTGACGTATTTTCAAGGTGGGAGATGCCCCTGTATTGTAAAGAAGTATGAGTTCTTATCTCTAGTAGGTAAGAGCTCCTTTTTATTGTGTTTTTAGTGTGCCTTTGCAGGGAGAAATGGTGCTACATTATATTGCCGGTGCATTTGAGGGTGGAAAGAGAAGAAAAAAGAAATAGGTCACACACCCAAAAAAGGTAAAAATAGAAATAAAAATATATGTGCTCTCTCGTATATATATGTATATATATATATATATATATGTAAAGAAAAAAGATTTAAAAATGAAATTAAAAAAGTGATTAAAGGGACACAGTGATGCAAGAGACTACCTTACATTTGGGGAAAAGCAGGTAAAGAGGTGGTGTAACACAGGTTTTATGCTTATGATGGAAGTATAGGTTTCCCCATTGTCTTTTGAGATTTTCTTGTGGTGTGTGGGTTTCCAGACACCTTTTCATCATACAACCTGACCTTTTTGAGAATGGTAAAAGATTTGCTGCAGGGAGGTCTTGGGAAGGGTTCTTGCATTGGGGATACTTTTATGGTTAAGTTCGGTTTCAAGTAACAGTCCATGTTAGGAAGGGTTGGTAAGGAGGACCACGCAGCATGAGTCAGCAGGGGAGTTGGTTGTCTTTTCTTGCAGGGGATGAGGTGTGGGTTTGACTGACTATCTCTTTGCTTGGGTGCTGGGTACTGGTTCGTTGGGGTAGGAGGTCAGTCTTGATGCCTAATGGGTTAAGAACTGAGGGTGAAGAGTTTCAATGAGGTGGGAAATCTGGGTGGGATTGAGGGGTGAAGGGATAGTAGGATTTCCAGAGGGGGGAAAGGGGAAAGTATATGGAAGGGGCAGGAGAGAAGGAAAGAGAAAATCAATTTAAAAGAAAAAGGGAAATTAAAAAAAAAGAAAGTAGTGAGAAGAGAGGAGAAGAGAGCATGGGAATGCTAATTTGCTTGACTGTGTTCGATGAGTAGGGCCTGTAGTATATAAGTCTGTAGGTCACAGTTGCTGCTTCGGTGAACTGGCTGGTCACGTGTTTCAGGTCCTCAAAGAAGATATAACCTAGAGATAAAGGGTATGTTAAAGAATTTTATCAGGAAATTTTCATAGTGCAAGCTGGGTATGGTATCTCGTATGAGTGAGCCCCGAGATGCCATCTTAGTTTGTCCACCCTTTGTATCCAAGAACGCCTGTGGACAGAAAAGCTGATTAGTTATTTTAAATATAGTAAGACTAAGGGATTAAAACAAATTGTTATGAATTGCTTCCATTGGGGTCAGTGATTTCCCATGGTATTCTTTACCTGTAATCCTGTATTAGATCCCTAAGTGATTATTATGAGCCTTTGTAGTAGAAGGCTGATTACATACTTGTTTTCTCTATGCTGCTGTTTCTGTTGTTGCTGGTTACTTTGTGGTATAATGTGTAGTCAAGAGTTTGTGTGGTACCTCTTTTTATTGTGTTTTGGGCACTGCTCCTCGGTATATGTTGCCTGTTACAGTGTTTGGAGTTTCTCCCCTGTTAAACCCTGATATTTGATTGTTGAGTATTAGTTGTATATAAGGTGTATGTTCTAGGTGCTTCAGAATAGTGCTATTATTCTGTATTTGTCTTTCATCTTCTGGCTTATTTCGTTTAACATAACATGTTCTAGGTCCATCCACGTTGCAACAAAGTCTGTGATTGTATCATTTCTGACTGCCATGTAGTATTCCATTGTGTATAGATACCACATCTTAATGATTCATTCATCTGTTGTTAGACATCGAGGTTGGTTCCAAGACTTGGCTATTATACTGAGTGCTGCGATAAATAGTGGGGTGCACACATACTTTTGAATGAATGTCCTTCCAACTTGGGGGTAGATACCTAGGAGAGCAATTGTTGGGTCAAATGGCAGCTCAATTCTGAGATCTTTGAGCACTCTCCAGACTGTTCTCCATAGATATTGGACTAGGAGGCATTCCCACCAGCAGTGGATGAGAGTGCCTTTCATACTGCATCCCGCCAACAGAGATTGTTCCCATTATTTTTGATGTGAGCCATTCTAATTGGTGTAAGGTGGTACCTCATAAATTTTTATTGTCTAATCCATCAGGTTTTTTGATAATTATGTAACAACAGTAGAAATATAGTAATGTTCTTTTTGTTCGTTGTGCTCCTTTATTTCATATCTCAGCAATTTATCCACATTTAACTTGTGTTTTTTGTCTTGTTTGGGGCCACATCCATCAATGTCCCAGGGTGACTCCTGGCTCTGCACTCAGGAACTACTTCTGGCGGTGCTCAGGAGATTATAGGGAATGGTGGGGATTGAATCTGAATCAACCAGAAAATGCTCTACCTACTATACAATTGCTCTACCCGCCGTGTGTTTTCTGTTCCTGAGTTCACACACTTTATTACATCATATCTTTGTATAGTCACTCTTACTGAAGGCTTTTCTCATTTTAAAATTATGTTCCCTGCTCTCTGTTGATGTTATTGGGATAAGTAGGGGTTGCACAGGGGCCTTCCTGTGCTGCTCAGACACTTGTTTTGGGTGCCCAATGGAGTTTAAATTCCTTAGTTTTGGTTCTTCAGCATATTTTGGTAGTGCTTGCTGGTGGACTTTGGTTTGGGGTCCCCAGTGGTGCATACTGCTTACTCCTGGTTACTCAGGGATCAGTCTGATGGTGCTCCGTGAACCATTTTGTTTTTGTTTTTGTTTTTTGGGCCACACCCAGTGGTACTCAGGGGTTCCTCCTGGCTGTCTGCTCAGAAATAGCTCCTGGCAGGCATAGGGGACCATATGGGACACCGGGATTCGAACCAACCACCTTTGGTCCTGGATCGGCTGCTTGCTATCTCTCCGGGCCCCCGTGAACCATTTTGAGTGCTGGGGTTTAACCTTTCATTCTGTTAGTTCAGTAGTAAAGCAATATAGGTAATATGACTTGTCTGACTTTGTAATCTATACTGACTGGCACATACAAACCCTTAGTTAAGCCTTATTGAGAAAAAAGTCAAATATAATTTGGGGAGAGGATTTATTGATTTTTTAGTCACGGTCAGGGATTACTCCTGGTTCTACCCTTAGGAATAACTTCTGACAGTGCTCAAATGACAATATGGAATGCTGGGGATTACATCCAGGTTGAATGCATGTAAATTCAAGTACACTACATACTGTCCCAATCCAGGCCTTAATTTTTTTATTTTCATTTTTGGGCTACACCTTACAGTGTTTCATACCTGCTGTACTATGTCTCTCTGGTTCCCCAAAAGTATCAAATATAATTAAGCAAGGCATATTCTGGGTTTGTTCTTTCTATGTATTACAAATATGTCTTTTGCAGCAGACTGGCAAATTGAAATAAAAGAAACACACTCACCTGTTTTCTGTTTCTCACTTTTGCACACATTTGTAATGCCAAGAGTCAGAGGTGGTCCATAGTTTGGAATGTTAGGGATCTACTATGGAACAGAATGTGTATTATTGGGATATGGGTGAATTATGTACGAAAAGTATCGAATTGAAACCAGGAGACATGAGTCTTAGCTGTGAATTGAATGCAGACATACTATCAACTCTTTGTATGGAAAAAAGTCTTTTTTATTCCTGTGTAGCCTATTACTTAATCTTCAGGTAGAATATACTTTCTTTAAGACTTAAGATTTAATTTATATTTATTCTACCTATTTAATCAGCCTAAACATCTGGATGGCATTAAATACTTTTATTTTTCCCAATTACTTTACTAAGGACGATACAGCTGCCCCCTTGTTTTTGAATATTCTACTAGCTTCTTCCATTTTCAATACAGCTCATATTTCACCTCCTCTTACTTTCCTAATAATTTTCAGAAATTCTCTTACATTGTACCCCAGGGAATTTATCAAAATGTTTTTATTTCCAGTTTCCCTTTTTGCATAGCCATTTTCTTTTTTTCTGGGTGCCCTCGAATCTATATCCAAGAGAGCGTAAAAACCCTCACAAACCTGAATGGCTAGAATGGTCTGATCATTGCTTTGTCTGTGCTAAGCACATAGCATATATTTCTGTATGCTACAGTTGATTATTAGGGTTTTATTGATTTAAATTCCTGCGTCATGTGGCAGGCAATCTTTAAGATTGTCCCCCATGCATCTGGACTCTTGGTCTTTAAGCATTTGTATAAACCTTTCCCTGTAGAATATAGATTGAATCTAGTGATTTACGTCTAATAAACAAAAGTGATGGAATGTCACTTTGTATATCGGGTGACAAAGAGGTCTATGGATTCTGTCTTATTTGCTTTCTATTTCTCTTACTCACTGCATCCTGCTGCAGACACAAGAACTGGTGCTTTTAAACCAACCTATGAGGCTCTTGGAACTGATGTTATAGATCAAGAGCCAGTAAAAAGCTGAAGTCTGCTAGCAGTCAGAAAGTGAGCAAAGAGTGATGCCTTTCTGATCATATGTTGGAATAACTGAGCCTGGGTATGATTTCTGACCCACAAAAGCTAAGATTTAGAGCAACCCTTTAGGTAGCACTTGATAGCTAGTATCTATATAAATTTCAGTGTATACTACAGATGTAATAATACAATGTTGTTGTTTTTTTTTTTGATAAAGACTTTAAAAGTCTTTGTGACCTTTTACTTTTTCGGAGACTCAGTGTGATGACTAAAGCAGAAAGCATCTTCATTGGAAGACAGAAGATTCTGGATCTAGACCTTTGTTTTACACTTAATATGGTTGCCTTTCTTTCTCATTTGAAAATGAATTGATAGGTAAAATTAATTATACATTGGAATCATCTGGAAACCTTACTGAACCAAATAGATTCTAATTGAGCCTGGGTATGATTTCTGACCCACAAAAGCTAAGATTTAGAGCAACACTTTATGTAGCACTTGATAGCTAGTATCTATATAAATTTCAGTGTATCCTACAGATGTAATAATTCAATGTTTTTTTTTGATAAAGACTTTAAAAGAGTCTTTGTGACCTTTTACTTTTTCGGAGACTCAGTGTGATGACTAAAGCAGAAAGCATCTTCATTGGAAGACAGAAGATTCAGGATCTAGACCTTTGTTTTACACTTAATATGGTTGCCAGATTCTACCTACAAAGATAACATTTCAGTTGGTATAGAGTATTATTTGATTATTGTGATGTAAAATAAGACTGAGAATGTCTGTTTGGGCCCAATAGTTCATTGTGAATCGCTCCCAGCAGCATCAGGAGTAACACGTGAACTTCTTAGAAAAGCATGGATTGGAATAATACTGCAGTGGGTAAGGCATTTGCTTTACAGTGGTTTACCTGAATTTGATCCTTGGTACATCAATTATGGTTCCTATCTCTACAGGGACAGATCACTGAGGACAGAGAAATGAGTAAGTCCTGAGCACCACTGGGTGTAACTCTCAAACTTTATTTTGATTTATTTAATATATAAAATCTCTATTTAATGACCATGATTACAAGCATGTTTATAGTTGGGTTTTAGTCATAAACAGAATACCCCCCTTCACCAGTGCACCCTCTAATCTTATGTTTTTCTATTCATCTACTGGACCAGAAATTCTGAGGTGAGGGACCAGCAACCAGTGTTTAGTGGACCACCAAGTGATATCAATGTAGCCCTAAGTTTGTGAACTAGGGCTCAATTTAGATAATTTTCAAGATTCTTTGGGCTCAAAGTGTTTATTACTATATACTTTCTATTCTGGACTCCAAGTCAATCTTCTTATTTTAGTCTTGTTTACTTAAAGTGCATGGCTTATCATATAGATGATTTGAAAACTATTGTTCAATAATTTTGAATCTATTGTTTCAAATTATTATATTATTGATAACTATTGTTGTTATCAGTAACAGATGTACCAAGCCGTGTATTCTGCAATTTTTAAAAAGACATTCTAGTTCTTTAAGGAAAGGTTTTCTTTATGTAAATATGATGTCATAACAGATTCAAGACTCTGAGGAACCCAACTCCTCACAAAAAGTAAATAAAATTAAGTTCAACTCTTGGAAGACAGAAAAATTGAATGAAAAAAAGAAAGATCACTGTAAAATAAAATAGATACAGGGATCCATAGGACTTGTTAATTTGATATAGATATATCAATCAGAATCTGCCTGTTCACAATTGATACCTGCTTTGTGAATTTAGAAAAAATAAGGGGCCCGGGCGGTGGCGCTAAAGGTAAGGTGCCTGCCTTGCCTGCGCTAGCCTTGGATGGACCGCAGTTCGATCCCTCGGTGTCCCATATGGTCCCCCAAGCCAGGAGCAACTTCTGAGCACATAGCCAGGAGTCGCCCCTGGGCTTACCGGGTGTGGCCCAAAAACCAAAAAAAAAAAAAAAATAAGAAAAAAAAAAGAAAAAATAAGGCAAAATACTCTGAGCATAAATGCTAATAAGAACTTTGATGGGTGGAGAAATAATTGTTGATTAGAGACCAGATTTTGGTGGATCATATTATCTGCTGTTTATATTTCTTATAACTTTTGCCAACTATATAAATTAATATATTCCATATTAAATTTCAGAAAATATATTTTCTACTTCTCTTTCTCCTCCTTTTTCTTCTCCTTCATTTCCTTCTCTGTTTCCTCCTCCTTTTTCTTCTTCCACTTATTTAGATTGAATCTGGGTCTCATGCATACAAGACACTTGTTTGCTGCTAAGCTATATCCCTATGTCTTTCAGCTATTCTTTTGCAAGAGACTTTTTATATGGTTGGAGATGTGACTCCCATCAGAAAAATAGTGGTGGTCCCTGAGTGGCTTGTGTGTGTAGTGGAGAGTAGAGCCATAGCAGCCTCTGGAAAGTAGTTTATAGCTTTCCTTTACCCACTTTTGTTACCTGGGAGGCGCCCTTTGAAAATCTAGTAATAATTTAAGTCTCCAATGAGCATCTGCATAGTGCAGAATTTAAGTTTCATAAGTTTCATGAGGTTATTGTCAAATTGCCCTCAAGTTCCAGTTGTTCTGCCCTGTGAGAGAAAAAATCCTTATAATCTAATTTCTCAGGGACCCATATGACCCACAGGTTGGATTGAGAAATTGCTCTTTGCAGAAAAAAAAAAAGTCATTTCTAAATCTTATCCCAGGCTTCTAGGCCTGTCACCTTACCCCAAAGAAAAGAATTTCAGGAGGAAATAAAAAGTGAAGTAAGGTAAGTTTATTGGGGAAATAAAATGAGAGAAAGAGAGATATACTTCTTCAGAGTACAAAGCAAAGTACACTTCCCAAGTAAGAATGTGTGGGCACGAAACATCCAGTTTTGTCTATAACATCACCTGGAAGCAATTCTCTACCACGGAAGACCCTACCACTGCTCAGACATCGACCTGCTCAAAAGAGCCTTCCCTTAACACTGAGAAGACTTAACAACAACAACGACCTGCTTATAGGACAGGGCTCCCAGGATTGCCCTTTAATGGTGAGGTGAAATGAGAGGACACTCCACATCCTGACTTCAATGTAGGATATGCAGATTCCAGGATCTTTAATACAGAAACATGATAGCAACAACAGAGACTGTGTGAAAAGTGTGTTGGCATTACAAACAATGTCTTGGATTGGATGATCTAGCTTGCCTGGAGCCTAGAATTGGTCTTATGCCAGGAAACTTCAGGGGTAGGGTCTCTTTGTATTTAGGCCAAGGTTATTCCTTTCCATGCCTCTCATATTTTGGTAGGCTTATGCAAACAACAATTGCCACTCTAACACCGTTTTTACTGTGCTCCTTTGACTCTAATTCTTAAAAAAAAAAACACTTAAAATTTGAGGTTAACTTAAGCTAATATGCATGTACATGGAAATGTAAAAAAATACTATGCCTCTAATGTTTAAGGAGTTACGTAAGTTTTATGGCTTTAGATTACCTTGTGTGCTGTTAAGAAATATTATAATGTGTTACAATCTGGGGACTTGAGAGACAAAGTAATTGTACATGGATTCTGTTTTATTTATCTTAATGTTCTTTGGCTGAAAGTTCAAAGTTAAGATATCAGCAAGGGAAATTCTTCTGAGAATTATGTTATGGGTGATTGTCCTTCCACTGTACCTTTACCTTGTCCTCTTTCTTTGCATCTTTGTTCTCATAATTAAAAATAAAAAATTAAAAAAAAAAGAATGTGTGGGCCATTTCCCCAGAACCTTCATTTGAATTTCCCCAGAAACTTTTCCTCCAGAATTTCCTCAGGAACAAAATTTCTCCAGAAATTACCACTGCCAAGGTAGTTTATATACTGTTTCACAAAACTGTGACCATCTCATAAAGTCCTTTGCTAAAGTTATTATCGGGGGGCGGGGGGTGAGCTGATGCAGTTGATGGTCTTTTGATACTTTGAGCATAGTCTTTGTGCTAGTAGTGGAGCCTTTTCTCCCAGGACAGCCAGCCATGCTCTGAAATTCCTCAACTCTATGTTTTCTTGGCCAGGCTCTTGAATTGGGCACTGTGTCTCAAATGCCTCTGAATTGGTTTAGGTTTTAAACAATGCTTTACTCAACATATTTCCACCTGCATCCATCTGTCTCTCTGCCTGCAACATAAGAGACTCAATCTATATTTAAGTTCCTTGATGGAAAGTAAATGTGGATTATATTGACATTTGCAAGAAAATCTCTAATATATCTGTCATTTCTAGACATTATGTCTAATTTTAAAGCACCACTTATAAAGACTTTCTCTAAGTATGCCTTTTTTGTGGGTAAACTTTTCTTATGTGCATATATAAGATATCTTATATTATATATGCATATATTTCTAACATATAAAGAGGTAGATGCATATATAAATATATTTGTATTCCTTTATATTCTATGTCTCCTATTATCTCCCAGCAACAGTTTGGTTGAGTAGCCAAGATTGGTTCAATAGAACCAATAACTTCCAGATCATTGGGAGCTCAATGTCCAGTTTTTTAAAGGAACATCCACATGTATTCCCTAAAAGGCTGGACTAGACATCATTACCGCTAGCAGTGGGGTTTCTTTCTCCCCACATCTATGCCAGTAGTGTTGTTCTTTTCTTTTTTTTTTTGTGATCTGTACCAGTCTCTATGGAGTGAGATGATATCTGATTGTAGTTTTGATTTGCATCTCCCTGATGTGATGTGTAGCATTGTTTACTGTGTCTTTAGCCATTTGTATTTCTTTGAGGAAATGTCTGTTCATTTCTTCTCCCCATTTGTTGATGGGGTTAAGTTCGGTCAGTACCTGGACTGAACTTATATATTTAGCCCCTTATCTGATATTGTGTGAATACTTTTTCTCATTCCATGAGTGATCTTTTCACCCTAGTCACTGTTTCCTTTGAATTGCAGAAGCTTCTCAGTTTAATGTAATCCCATTAGTTTATATCTGCTTCCACTTGTTTGTTTTGTTGTTATTTCCACAGTAGTGTTTCCTTCTTGAAGATACCTTTAGTTTCAATGTCAATATTTTGCCTATGTTTTCTTCTATATACCTTATAGTTTAGGGTCTTTAATCCACTTTGATTTGACCTTTGTGCATAGACTTAGATATAGGACAAGCAATACCTTTCAAGAATATACCCTAGGAACACTAAATCACAATACAATAATGCCCTCTGCACTCTTATGTTCATAGCAGCACTATTTACAATATCCAGAATATGGAAACAATCCAGATGCTTAACAACAGATGAGTGGTTAAGGAAACTATATCTATACAATGGATATATATCTATACAATGGAATGCTATGTAGGTATTAGAAGAATTTGAGTCATAAAATTTGCTTATACATGAATGGATTTGGAAACTATTATGCTGAGCAAAAAATGTCATAGGGAGAGAGGTAAGCACAGGATAGTTTCATTAATATTGGGATTTAAGAAAAATAAGACAGTATAATCATAATACCCAGAGACAATAGAAATGAGGGCTAGACGGACCAGCCCATGATAACAAGTTTATCACAGAGTGGTAAATTCATTGAGAGAAATAACTACACTAACAGTTACCATGACAATGATAGAGAGAGAAATACAATTCCTGTCTTAAAAACAGACAAGGTGTGGGGGAAAGTAGAAAATGGGGGGGGGGTGGCAATGGTGGCAGGAAAGTTGCACTGGTGAAGGGGTGTGTGTTTTATGGCTGAAACCCAATTATGAAAATGTTTGTAATTACTGTGTCTAAATAAAAATTATTAAAAAAGAAACAATAACTTCTATAAGTAAGGAAAAACTAAATTAACTTGCACTTTGCTCTAAACTAGGCTCCAGGAACTTCTTTTTTTAACTTTATTTTTTAAATTAATATCTTTATTTAAACAACTTGATAACAAACATGATTGTGGTTAGGTTTCAGTCATGTAAAGAACACTCCCCCTTTACCAGTGCAACATTCCCATCACCAATGTCCCAAATCTCCCTCTTCCCCACCCCACCCACGCCTGTACTCTAGACAGGCTTTTTACTTCCCTCATTCATTCACATTGTTAGGATAGTTCTCAATGTAGTTATTTCTCTAACTGCACTCATCACTCTTTGTAGTGAGCTGGAACTTCTAGCCCTCCTCTCTTTTGCCTCTAAAAATTTTTGCAAGAATGTCTTTTATTTTTCTTAAAAACCCATAGATGAATTTGACTATTCTGCATCTATCTCTCTCCCTCTGACTTATTTCACTCAGCATAATAGATTCCATGTACATCCATGTATAGGAAAATTTCATGACTTCATCTCTCCTGATGGCTGCATAATATTCCATTTTGTATATGTACCACAGTTTCTTTAGCAATTCATCAGTTGAAGGGCATCTTGACTGTTTCCAGAGAATGGCTATTGCAAATAGTAACTCAATGAATACAGGTGTGAGAAACGGACTTTTGTATTGTATTTTTGTGTTCCTAGGGTATATCCTTAGGAGTGGGATCTAGGAATTTCTGACATGTTGTCTCTAGTACCTAATCCATGGACTTCTTTTTTTTTATTTTTTTTTATTTAAACACCTTGATTACATACATGATTGTGTTTGGGTTTCAGTCATAAAAGGAACACCACCCATCACCAGTGCAACATTCCCATCACCCAAGTCCCAAATCTCCCTCCTCCCCACACAACCCCCGCCTGTACCCTAAACAGGCTCTACATTTCCCTCATACATTCTCAATATTAGGACAGTTCAAAATGTAGTTATTTCTCTAACTAAACTCATCACTCTTTGTGGTGAGCTTCCTGAGGTGAGCTGGAACTTCCAGCTCTTTTCTCCTTTGTGTCTGAAATTTATTATTGCAAGAATGTCTTTCATTTTTCTTAAAACCCATAGATTAGTGAGACCATTCTGCGTTTTTCTCTCTCTCTCTCTGACTTATTTCACTCAGCATAATAGATTCTGTGTACATCCATGTATAGGAAAATTTCATGACTTCATCCCTCCTGACAGCTGCATAATATTTCATTGTGTATATGTACCACAGTTTCTTTAGCCATTCGTCTGTTGAAGGGCATTTTGGTTGTTTCCAGAGTCTTGCTATGGTAAATAGTGCTGCAATGAATATAGGTGTAAGGAAGGGATTTTTGTATTGTATTTTTGTGTTCTTAGGATATATTCCTAGGAGTGGTATAGCTGGATCGTATGGGAGCTCGATTTCCAGTTTTTGGAGGAATCTCCATATTGCTTTCCATAAAGGTTGAACTAGACGGCATTCCCACCAGCAGTGGATAAGGGTTCCTTTCTCTCCACATCCCCGCCAGCACTGTTTGTTCTCATTTTTTGTGATGTGTGCCATTCTCTGTGGTGTGAGGTGGTATCTCATTGTTGTTTTGATTTGCATCTCTCTGATGATTAGTGATGTGGAGCATTTCTTCATGTGTCTTTTGGTCATTTGTATTTCTTCTTTGTCAAAGTGTCTGTTCATTTCTTCTCCCCATTTTTTGATGGGATTAGATGTTTTTTTCTTGTAAATTTCTGTCAGTGCCTTGTATATTTTGGAGATTAGCCCATTGTCTGATGGGTATTGGGTGAATAGATTCTCCCACTCAGTGGGTGACTCTTGTATCCTGGGCACTATTTCCTTTGAGGTGCAGAAGCTTCTCAACTTAATATATTCCCATCTGTTAATCTCTGTTTTCACTTGCTTGGAGAGTGCAGTTTCCTCCTTGAAGATGCCTGAAGTCTCAATGTCCTGGAGAGTTTTGCCTATGTGTTGTTCTATATATCTTATGGTTTGGGGTCGGATATCGAGGTCTTTAATCCATTTGGATTTTACCTTCGTACATGATGTTAGCTGGGGGTCTAAGTTCAATTTTTTGCAAGTGGCTAGCCAGTTGTGCCAACACCACTTGTTGAAGAGGCTTTCCTTGCTCCATTTAGGATTTCCTGCTCCTTTATCAAAAATTAGGTGATTGTATGTCTGGGGAACATTTTCTGAGTATTCAAGCCTATTCCACTGATTTGAGGACCTATCCTTATTCCAATACCATGCTGTTTTGATAACTATTGCTTTGTAGTAAAGTTTAAAGTTGGGGAAAGTAATTCCTCCCATATTCTTTTTCCCAATGATTGCTTTAGCTATTCTAGGGTGTTTATTGTTCCAAACAAATTTCAAAAGTGCCTGATCTACCTCTTTGAAGAATGTCATAGGTATCTTTAGAGGGATAGCGTTGAATCTGTATAACGCCTTGGGGAGTATTGCTATTTTGATGATGTTAATCTTGCCAATCCATGAGCAGGGTATGTGTTTCCATTTCCGCGTGTCCTCTCTTATTTCTTGGAGCAGAGTTTTATAGTTTTCTTTGTATAGGTCTTTCACATTTATAGTCAAGTTGATTCCAAGATATTTGAGTTTGTGTGGCACTATTGTGAATGGGGTTGTTTTCTTAATGTCTATTTCTTCCTTATTACTATTGGTGTATAGAAAGGCCATTGATTTTTGTGTGTTAATTTTGTAGCCTGCCACCTTGCTATATGAGTCTATTGTTTCTAGAAGCTTTTTGGTAGAGTCTTTAGGGTTTTCTAAGTAGAGCATCATGTCATCTGCAAACAGTGAGAGCTTGACTTCTTCCTTTCCTATCTGGATTCCCTTGATATCTTTTTCTTGCCTAATCGCTATAGCAAGTACTTCCAGTGCTATGTTGAATAGGAGTGGTGAGAGAGGACAGCCTTGTCTTGTGCCAGAATTTAGAGGGAAGGCTTTCAGTTTTTCTCCATTGAGGATAATATTTGCCACTGGCTTGTGGTAGATGGCCTTAACTATATTGAGAAAGGTTCCTTCCATTCCCATCTTGCTGAGAGTTTCGATCAAGAATGGGTGTAAACACCCCCATCACCATTGATGAAATAAAAATGGTAATCAAAAGTCTGCCCAAAAACAAAAGCCCAGGCCCAGATGGATTCACTAATGAATTCTATCAAACTTTCCAAGAGGAACTACTACCAATCCTGGCAAGACTCTTTCATGAAATTGAACAAGTGGAAACACTCCCAAATAGCTTTTATGAAGCCAACATCACCTTGATACCTAAACCAGACAGAGATGCTACGAAAAAAGAAAATTACAGACCAATATCGCTGATGAATGCAAATGCAAAGATCCTCAACAAAATCCTGGCAAATAGGATTCAATACCTCATTAAAAAGATCATCCACTACGATCAAGTAGGTTTCATCCCAGGAATGCAAGGATGGTTTAACATCCGTAAGTCTATCAACATAATACACAACATCAACAACAAGAAAAATAAAAACCACATGATTATATCAATAGATGCTAATCCATGGACTTCTTACATACTGCTTCTAATCCAAGTTGTTTATTATTTTTCCCATTTAAGCCTACTAAAATAATAAAGATAAATCTTTCTCTCAAGATAGTAAGTGGCATATATGAGATTGTAATTTTTTTGGGGGGGCCACACCCTTTTGATGCTCAGGGGTTACTCCTGGCTAAGCACTCAGAAATTGCCCTTGGCTTGGGGGGACCATATGGGACGCCAGGGATAGAACTGCGGTCCTTCCTTGGCTAGCGCTTGGTAGGCAGACACCTTACCTCTAGTGCCACTTCTCCGGCCCCAAAATTGTGATCTTGATCTTTCAGATTTCAAAAACTCTGATCTGGTTATTCTCATGGTACAAGCACAG
This sequence comes from Suncus etruscus, assembly GCF_024139225.1. Lineage (NCBI taxonomy): Eukaryota > Metazoa > Chordata > Mammalia > Eulipotyphla > Soricidae > Suncus > Suncus etruscus. Next base: position 37,947,549 of record NC_064866.1, on the reverse strand, counting down.
AAATGAATGCATGCTCTCTTCTCACACTTCTTTTCCCTCACCTTGCTACCACCTTTCTTCCATAATCAATCTCTATTAACTGGAAATTTTATGATTATTACTTTTAATGGTGGCTTGGTAAAGTGGGGAGTGAGGGCTAAACTCAGAAAAGAGTATTTCTACCTTCCTGCTCCACCCACCTGTCACTGCACTGGCAGATATGCCTGGCATTGGTCTGGATTGATAAAGTCAGTTATGTCAGTCATGAGCACTTACAAGGTATAAATACTCACATCTTGACAGACCCACAAGCTGCTCCTGAAATCAACCTGTTTCAGATTGTATGAGCTATGTGCCTACCTTGGACTCAGGCTTGAGTGAGGAGTCATTCCTTGCAGGAAAGGAAACTCAGTCCTAAACTTGGGGCACATGTTCTGGGTCTCTGCAGAAAAGAATATCAGGAGGGAAAAAACTAGAAAAGCAGAGTATTGTTTCTTGAAACAAATTTAGAAAGATATGAGGGGGAAAAAGAGAGGAATATGTGTTCAAGAGAGAACAAGCCTTCTCCAGATTGGAATAGAGCAAGCAACAAGATAGAAACAAGGGAGAGAGTATTCAAGAGAGAATATAGATTGAAAGAACAAGTCCAGAATGGTATTTGGAGGACTTTGCAATTCCTTCAAATGTTTTCCCCTGGTTGGAGTTCTCTGCATCATTAACTTGGGCACTGTCACTTGAAAGCCTTTCGTGGTTGTGTCTTTTTATAATCACATCTCTTACTTTGTTGATGGTTTTTTTTCTTAATGTAATAATTACTTTAAGTACTATGATTACAAAATTGTTTCAGTCGTAGAATCTACACCACCCTTCGTCATTGCACTTTTTTCCACTACCGATGTCTCTAGGTTCCTTCTCACCCACCCTCCTCTGCTTGTCTCTGGGACAGGCATCCTTCCTCTCTCTCTCTCTCTCTTTCCCTCTCTATCTCTCTTTATGTTTGTCTGTCTTTTGCTTTTGACACAGTGGTTTGCACTATTGTTAATGAAGGAGTGTCATGCATGTCACTTTTTCTCCTTTCAGCACTCAGTTCTTGTCCTCACAGGTGCTTATGTGGTTTTATTTTTTTCTTTCTTGTTTGCTTTTTAATTTTTGGGTCCACATGTTTTGAACTCAGGAATTACTCCTGGAGAGCTCAAGTGTCCATATGAAATGCCAGAAATCGAAACTGGGTCAGCCTGTGCAAGGCAAAAGCCTGACCCTCTCTACTCACTCCAGTCCTGCTTCTTCTTTTCTGAATGGTCCATTCTTCCCTAGGTAGAGCCCTAAATTTCTACATCCGGATGGTGCCTCAGTTTCTCTTCTCCAAAGTCATCAGGAATTTGGATGACAAAGGTATGAAGTCTTCCTGCTTTGGGCTATGTCATTGCTAGGTATTTTCTTCCCAAGTTTTTATTTAACAAAGTAAATTACCAGAGCCCCCACATATCTGCCTGCATCAGTGATCAATCATTTGATTTTCCTATATTCAGGGACTTTGTTCCCCATTTTCTGGATATGTTGCCTCACAGATGTGAGGGCAAGGTCCATGAAGTTCTGAGAGAATGAACCCCATTGTTCATCATCAATTTTATTCTAAGTAGTGAAGTAAGACACGGATATCTGCTTATTTTGGCTTTATTTTTGGGCAATGCCCAGAAGTGCTCAGGGCTTCCTCCTGGCTCTGTACACAGTGATGGCTCCCAGTCAGATCAGGAGACTGTATGAGGTACCAGGGATTAAACCTAGGTTGTGTATGCAAGGCAACTACCCTAACCAATTGTACTATCACTCTGGCCCCAAGAATTATGCGTTTGAAAATTTCAGGAATAAATACTAAAGAGTTTTTGAAAAAAATTGGTTCATTTGTCTTTTTGGTAAAATTCAAACAATCAGAAGATTTTAGAGGCCAATAAAACCCTGCAAATAGAATTAGTATTTCACACTAACTATTCTCATTTTCTAGAATGTTTTTTTTTTTGTTTTGTTTTTTTGGAGTTTATACCCAGCAATACTTCTGGGCTTCCTCCTGGCTTTGTGCTCTAGGATTATTCCTGGTTGGCATAAGGAACTATGTGAGGTCCTTGTGATAAGGATTAGATTAACTTTTATGTCTAAGGAAAAAGTAATTTGGTTGTGCCATATATGATCCATCAAAAGCCATTCAAGGCTTGCTTGTTCTGCCTTGAACCCATATTCTCTCTTTACCTTCATATCCTCTATATAAATTTTATTCAATAAAACCCATCTTGCTTCACTATTTCACTTCCTCCTAAAATTATTTTTTAATGTTTTTTGTTTTTGATTTTGGGTCACACCGGTGGTAGTGCTCAAGGGTTACTCCTGGCTCTTCACTCAGAATTCGCTCCTGGGAGGCTTGGGGGACCATATGGGATGCAGAGATTCGCACCATCTTTTGTCCTGTCTTGGCTGTGTGCAAGGCAAATGCCTTACTGCTGTGCTATCACTCGGGCCCCTCCTGAAATTACTTTTTAAATCAAAGGAAAGTGTTGGTCTTGGAATCCCTATGCTGAAGTTAGAACTGATGTTTCCCGCAGAGAGCAATTCCTCACTTCAGCCTCCTGGAGAAGTTGGGTGTCAGGAATCATATCCCACACAGTGCAGAACAAATATGCTCTGTGACGTTTGAAAGCTTTCTCATGGGTATGTATGGGCGTGAACATCTGTACTGTGTAGGTACTTATGACTGACCTTCCAGACCTGGCCCAAGTCAGGCATTTCCTAGTGTGGGAGGCAAAGCTGGCTAGAGCATAGAGACAGAAACATTCTATACTAGAGTCTACCTCCTTCCCTCCCCACTTTACCAAGCCACCAGCAACATTAAGATTATTTTTAAAATTTACTCATTTTTGTTTAAAGCACATTCATAATGCTTTTTCATGGTTATAATTCTAATACCACACCTATCACAAGTGTGATATGTGAATATGGATTCCGCTCCCAGAATCTCTCCCACAATATTAAAAATCTTCAGATGGCTCAGTGTAATATATGCATATTGTTAATACTTTCCTTCTAAGTTCTTAACTTAGTTTGTTATTATTTGAAGCATTGTAACTATGTAGGATGGATTGCTGAAACAATGACATGGTGAGTGGTAGAGGGATTAATTTTTATTGCCAACATGAGAAAAAATGGGAAGATGACAGACTCATATCCTCAAAAGAGCCTTTTTTAAATAAAACTATCTTTCTTATCTATTTATCTATCATTTATCTATCTAATTTATCATCTACAAGAAGGAGTCAGTTGGTTGCAAACTAGTATAAAAATCCCTTTAAGGGATCCCTTCAAGTGTGCCTCTTGAAGCACACTTCATCTTTTCTGCAAAGCAAAATAATGCAAGGATCAGACAACTGGGGAAGGGCAAAATGGGCATTACATTTTATCTTTAGGATTTGGGGAGGAGGGTAAACTTAGACTTACTGTATTTATCTTTAAAGCTTTGGGGCAAAAGAGGGTTTTCCTTGTATAATAGTGATTTTTGGCCTGGTTTCAACGTTTACTACAACCTGGCACATTTTACACAGTCATACATTACATTTACATATATACACTTCATTTATATATCCATCATATAAATTTATATATAAACAGGATATTATTTCTTGAGTGTCTCTTAGTGCAAATTCATGGGAGCAGTCTTTATTATATTTTGTCCACCAACAGGTGAAACAGCACCAGGGCACAGTAGATTATATAGACAATGGTTCTATACAACTTATTATGTAATTAGATTTATATTATGGTTTTAATTAAAGTTTTAGAATAAAACGCATATCCCTAAAAACCTAAAAAACTTAAAATAGTAATGCAATTAATAAGTGTGAGCAAAAGAGGACAAGGAGCTGAAAAATGGAGTATATACTATTTCTCAGTGAAGGCAAGGGTATAGCACTTACAGTTTGATTTAAACGACTTCTTAAAATATACTTTGCAATTTTTTTTTGTTTCTTAGGTATTAGAGTGCCACATAAATTTATAAATATTTGAGGTAAAGTAACATTTCTTTATCAATTTGCTTTTATTATTCCTTAGTTACCTTTTCAGCTTTATTAAATTCAGGGGAAAAAAACAAGATATATTTTAATTTGAAATTCAGATAAAATTAGATGTAGTATTTTTATTCAGAATAGTACTTAAGTGACAAAGCATGTTTTCCTAAATATATCTACCAATATTTCTACGTTTCTCTGAAGTATCTATCATCTCTTTGCTCAGAGATCTCTCCTGGATAATCTTTGGGTATAGTGGTGCCTGATGTATGCAAAGCAAGCACCATACACACTATCTTTCTGCCTCTGATATTGGATAATTTTTATTTTGTTTTCTATGCTTTGATTTTGGACTCTACTGATGATGATTAGGGTTACTCCTGGCTCTCTGCTCAGGTATTACTGAGTATTACCCGGAAGTGCTCAGGGGACCATATCAAATATCTCAAATGCCATCAATTAAACTTCAGCATGCTGCTTGCATGGCAAGTGCTTTACCTGCTGTCCTATCACTCTGCCCCCAAGTAATTTTTAAAGTGACTTCTTGCAATGTACAGGATGTTTGTGTCTCTTTGAAAAACATATGTTGAGATCTTATGCTCTGTTGACATGGTATTTGAAAGTAAGATTGAAGTTTGGCCAGAAATCAATATCAGATTAAAGCTACTTTCCTTGCCAACAGCCTAAAGATAAGGACATTTTGTGCTCAGTTTACCTTCCCCACAAAGCTTATTTCTTACATTGTTTAGGATTAAAGATTAGATGGTGTGTCTCCTGGATCAGATCACTAGGGATGTTTACCATTAACTCTGGCACCCTACTATCTGGAATCTTTCTAAAAATCTCTTTGCCTTGTTATCCATCTTTATAAAAAGTCCTTACTGTGATGAGTTAGACAAGATGTCTGCTTTGAGAACATGAGTCCACCATCTTCCAGTGAGTTGGCTTGTTGTCAATAAAGCTATTTCTTGATCTACCATTGTCTTCAGTCCCAGAGGGCCAGTAGAACTGAACCTTTCATAGCACAGTGTTTGGTAGATAATTAGAGCTTCCAAGTGGAGCTGCTTGATCAGCAGAATGACTAATCAGAAAAAAAAAACAAACTAGCTCTTTCTCTCCATTTTTTGTTTTTGTTTTTGGGCCTCACCCGGTGATGCTCAGACGTTACTCCTGGCTATGCGTTAAGAAATCACTCTAGCTCATGGAACCATATGGGATGCCGGGGATCAAACCAAGGTCCATCCTGGGTCAGCCACATGCATGGCAAATGCCCTACCACTGAGCTATCACTCCAGCCCCATCTTTCTCTTTATTTTTTATCCCTGCTTTATAAAATTATCTCAGCCAATGTCTACTTAGAGATATCTTCCAATACTCTTGAGACCCCAAGTAAAGCTAAGCCAATATTTATATGCTTTCTTATTGCAAAAGATATGCATATGATATATTTTTGCCTACATTGTTTTAGTATATGGGGAACTTTGTAGTATATTTTGAATGATTTTCAGAGAAATATAACACATATTGGGAAAAATTTTTTTCTAGAGCCCATTTATTCTAGAAGCTTCATATCTGGTGTAAATGAAATTTTATTATTATATTTTCTATGTCAACATAGGACTTCCTAGATATTGTCTCATTAATTTCACACAATAGAATATTTCAGATAAAGGAATGAAGAATTGAAGAAGTAATGTATAGTGAGAGAGAGGATACATTAAAATTAAAACCCAGTACACATTAATTACTTTATTTCTATCCTTATTTCCTCCACCCCACACAGAGAAAAAATGGATAAAAATCCTCATTTATGAATCTGCCAACAACTGACTCAAAAAAGAGCTTCAATTAATTACCTTAACTTTATTTCTTTATGCCCTTTCCAATACAATTACTAGATTTTTCATAATATGGAAAATTTCAGTTATTAACTATATGTAATACTTATAATGAATTATACGTTAATAATGTGTCTTAGTTTTTCTCACTGCTTAAATGGCAGTGATAGAAACTGTACCAAACCTTATATATATTCACTATTTTAAAACTTTTTTTTAAATTTAGGCCACACCCAGCTGTGCTCAGGGCTTACCTTGGTTGTGTTCTCTATGATCACTCCTGTCTGAGTTTAGGGGACCAGACATGGTGACAAAGAACAGACTCAGGTCTGCTGTGTGCAAAGAAAGTGCCCTACCTTTGTACTATTTCTCTAGCTCTGTTTTAACTGTTGTTAAAATCATTTGAGAGACATGCTCGCTGTAGCCTCATGGGTTGGATGCTACTGCCTCTCAGAACCAATCTTCTATCTGGAAGGTACTAATTTGCAAAGCTTCCTAGCCTCCCGGCACAGATTAAATGCAATTACACAATTTATTACTGTATAATTGTTATTTACCTGGGGCTTTCCAAACAATAAACCCTAAATTGCATTCCCCAAAGGTCAAAAGCAATTTTTCTTATGCTTGCAAAGTATTTAATGACTTTGTACAGAGCAGAATTCATCATATGAAGAGTTAGTACAAGTGGAAAATAACTGGCAATTTTGAATGTGAATTAATTACTTTTCTAATTTTTAAAAATTAGAATTTAATTAATTAAAAATTAGAATTTCACCCATTTCCTGGATTTATAAGAAGTTGACTATGGTAAAAACACAATGTTTGATTGAAATAGCTATATTAATTTTATTGCTAAATTTAAATCACCTGTTTTAACATGTGGATGTGTCTAAGTCAGCGCAGGTTGCTCTCACATTGTAGGTGTTTCTTGCTCTCTTTTTATTTTTTTAATTTAATTTTATTTTATTGACACAATTGTGGTCAATAGAATCCTTCATAGTTGAATTTGAGTTATACAATGAGTCACAGCCCTTCCTACTACTAGTGTCAATCTCTCTCCACCAATAGCCCCAGAGTGCATCCTATACCACCATGCTTTGCCCCCAGGCTTGCCAGTATAACAGGTCCCTTTAAGTTTAGATCGTTAAAAAGTGTAGGCCGGCGAGGTGGCGCTAGAGGTAAGGTGTCTGCCTTGCAAGCGCTAGCCAAGGAAAAGACCACGGTTCGATCCCCCGGCGTCCCATATGGTCCCCCAAAGCCAGGGGCAATTTCTGAGCGCGTAGCCAGGAGTAACCCCTGAGCATCTAACGGGTGTGGCCCGAAAAACCAAAAAAAAAAAAAAGTGTAGGTCCCTTGATTATATTATCATTGACTTTGGCTTTGGTATTTAGTTCTGTTCTTATTTATTTCCCAGACAATGCATCCAAGAACACTTGGTCTTTCTTTGATCCTCTTCTTAGTTTTATAGAAAAATGTGTGAAGATGTGGTAAAATAAAATAATCTATGTCCCAAGGTTCTATGAAAAATGTGGGAGGCCCAATTTAAAAGATAAGATTTAAAAATCCAATTAATAATAAAAAAAGGTGTGTGTATGGCAGGTTTTTGTTTGTTTGCATAGGCACAGCAAACTATGAGAGAAATAGAAAGGAAAAACCTTTGGCCTAAAAACAGTGAGATATTACCCTGACGCATCTTGGCATAAGACCACCTATAGTCTCCAGGCACACGCAATTGTTTAACACAAAACTCTTTTTCTGTGGTCCTTGTAAATGTTTTCCACAGTCACAATTGTCATGGTCAGATTTCTTTAGTTAGAGATCTTGGTTTTTGTATAGCTCCTATGTTGAAGTCAGGGCAACACGGAGTGTCTTCTGATTTCATATCACTGTTGGGTGGCAATGCAGGGCACCCTTCCCTGAAAGCAAGTTGTTGCTGTTACCAAGTCATCAGCGTGTCATATAAACCCAAGGAGAAAAATCGATGCCAGGCCAGCATTAGGGTCGTCCCTGGTAGAAGGCTAGTTTCTGGTGCTGGTGTAGAAAACCATGCTAGATCCATAGATGGGATCTAAGGTTCAGGGGTGAATGGCCAATGTCTGATCTTCTGGGCCCTAAGCCTAGTCACTATGGCAAATCTTCAGGGTGTAAGACCGACTGCAATATAAAATATATGTGTTCCTATTACTATTAGATAAGAACTTGTTTCCACATGTAAGTTATCCCATTTTAATGTGCTGATGCAAAAAAAAAATTAAAAGGAACAATGCCAGGTGGTACTACTCGTACATATAGAGGTAAAATGTTTACCTCCATATTCTTGCTTTCCTTTTAAGAACACCAATTAATACCATATGGCATTAACCATCTTTATGGTTTAGTTTCCCTTCTAAAGAACTCCATCTGCAAATACCATGCTCCTCGGGGTCAGGGTTTTCACCTATCAATTTTGGAAGTACACTTATATCACCATGAACCCAGCTCAAAGAAAGTAATCATGAAAAGAGACATAACTTTCACACATTTGACTTAGTCCTAAGAAGGGCAAAATCTATGTTGACTAGAATCTGAAAGAAGTGTATAAAAGAAAGAAGCTGTTAGGCAAAGGAAATAAAGGATAAGTAAAAAGGAATTAAACTTGGGTTTTCCAAGTGGAGAATACATGAATGATGGAATGATAACATGAAACTCTTCAGTTGTGGTGAATCATTATTCAGGCCCTGCGCCTCAAAGCCTATGTCTCTTTTGAAAAGCTCCCAAAAATCATTAAATGTTCCCCTTCTCTTCTAGGATGTCCAAATTCATCCAAGATTTCCTTAACTCATAAGAACTCAATAATGTTAAGTAGAAGTACTAACAACCAGTCTCTGATCTCATGCCTTTGACAATCAATGATTTTCTCTCAATCTCTATGCAATCTTACAATCATTTCCTTCCTTCCTTTTTACTTCCTTATTTCTTTATCCATCCTTCCTTCCTTCCTTCCTTTCTTCCTTCCTTCCTTCCTTCCTTCCTTCCTTCCTTCCTTCCTTCCTTCCTTCCTTCCTTCCTTCCTTCCTTCCTTCCTTCCTTCCTTCCTTCCTTCTTTCCTTCCTTCCTTCCTTCCTTTTTACTTACTTTCCTTAGTTACTACTATATAACTATTGATAAATGGAGGTAAATTTTTTTATAGCTGGTTTCCTCCCACTGTGACATGTATGTTGCATTTTTGAATCTTTTGCCAACAATCTTGCTTCGACATCTTCCTTTCTTTTTCCTTGGAAGGCTGTTTTGGTCTCTAACACTTGCTTCAGGATGACCATGACTGGCCTTGTAATACTTCTTACTGTATGGTTTTCTGACTACTGAATATTATATGTTTGTACTTTCATTTCTGAAGAAATAAAATGCTGATTTCCTTTGAAGGATTAATTTTCTCTTTACTCTTTCCACTACAGGTGTTCAAGTGATATATATATATATATATCATATATATATATATATAAAGTGATAGATAAAAATGTGTGTATATATAGAATAGAGTACTACTTTGCTTTGAGAAAATATAAAATCAAAATTAGCTTCTAAGTGAATGGATCTGGAAACTATTAGACTAGTCAGAAGGAGTTCGTCAGAAGGAAAGAGAGTCACAGAATAATCTCTCTAACAAGAGAGATAAAGAGTCATTGTAGGGTCATAAATATGCTCAAAGGTTACAGAAACAGAGAAGTAGTCTTGAATAGAAGCTTACTGCTGTGAGGGGAATAAGAGAGGGTGGCTAGGACAATGATGTAGGGAGGCAGAAACTTGGGTGGAGCATATGGTGCTGGAATAGGCCATGCATGAAATCCTACTAATGACAGCTTGTAAACCAACTGTGCCTAAAATAAAATAAAATTAAAATTAAGTACTCTTGCCTCTGTCTCTTTTAACTTTCACTCTTCTTTTTCCCTCTAGTAAAATTCAAATCAATAAAAAATATAAACTGATATACTGCAAAATAAATTAATCTCAAAATGAGCCTTTTGATAGAAAAATGGGTAAAATATTTATACTATTCTCTTTTGGTTACGTTTTTGTAAATGAAAACCAATCTGTAGATAGAATAAAGGTTTCTTTGGAGCTAGTGGGGGAAGTAGGAAACAGAAAGAGAGAAGGAGATTGCAAAAAGGCATGAGAAAAGTTTGAGGAGTAGTGGTTATGACTGTTTTCTTGTGGTGAGACTTGCAGGTTTATACATTTTTTAAATATTCAATGAGCTCTTTGAGTTTTTCCAGTTTTGCATTGAAGTACTGTTAGACAAGATAGAGCAATATTGTGTCTAGAACTCCTTTTCCCCATTGCTGCAGCTAAACTATTCCAAATATTTTACCCAATACTCCACGAAATATGAGATATTCCACCCTAGCAATTGGGCAACAGAACTATTCCTAGCTGTGAATAATTGCTTTGCCCCTCCTACCTCAGGTATGCTCGAATCTCCCAGGGAAGAGATGATTACTACTCAACTGAAGACATGTAGAAAATTTTGTGGTAGGGCATTTTGTAGATCACAAGTGCTATCAATGCTATTCATTGCTCTGTTACTCTGCCCTCCAAACTCCAGCCATTTTTTCCATATTCTCCATGCCTTTGTATCCACCAGGATGACCATAATGACTGTACTCTGCTTTGTGGAGTTCCTCATAGATACCAATGTACAGAAATTTTTGTTAGGCTCTTTAGCTAGGGGGTGCATAAGGATTTACCTCCTTCACATCACTTTTTTTCACATATCCATATGGTCAGTGTCTTAAAAAATGGTTTCAAATACACAGACGTGTTGCACAGACATGTTTGGGAGAGGCATAGTGAACTTGCTCCCTATTACTCTGTCTTGAAAATATCTTTTTCTCTCTTAGATTTAGAAAATAATTCTCCCTTCAACGAATGGCTATTTATGGAATACATTAAAAATATTCAATTAGGGGCCAGGGTGATAGCAAAGTGGTAGGGCATTTGCCTTGAACACTGCTGACCTGGGACGGACATAGGTTCAATTCCCATATGGTCCCTCGAGCCTGCCAAGAGCGATTTATGAGTGCAGAGCCAGGAATAACCTCTGAGCGCTGCCAGGTGTGGTCCACCTCCCAAATATTAAATTAATACAGTTTGTCCTTTTTTATCCCCAGTGATTAGAAGAACATTTAAGTACTGTTCTAAAAGAAATTTCTCAGGGTGGGAACTATAGCACTGCATGTAGGTCATTTTCCTTGCATGCAGCTGAGCTGGGTTTGATCCCTGGCATCCCATATGGATGCTCAAGCTGCTAGGAGTGCTTTCTGGGCACAGAGCTTCCTTTTGCCAATCTCAAGAAGGTCAGGGAATGTGATGAAAAGGTGCCAGGGAGAAAATAGGACTCTGCCTATTTTCAGCATATTTGATTTTTGATTGAGAAGAGGACATATTAGGTGATGGGTATTCCCCTGATTCAATGTGAATATGTACCCAAAATACTACAGTGAAAGATATGTAAGCCATTATGAAAAAAAAAATTGTGTTTTTAATCAGAAATTTTCTTTGACTTACATGTATTATTATTATATCAATTATATTATATGTTATGTTATGTCACTATATTATGTTATATTAGTTTACCTCATTATGTTAATCAATTTTGTACTTTAAATGAATTCTTACTTTAAAAAAAAAAAAACAAAAAAAAACAACTTTAGTTTGCTCTGAAGAAAAAAAAAATAAAATAAATAAAAGATAAGATAAGGCCTCCCAAATCTTACCACAGGCTGTGTTCTTTACACTGGCTGTATAGAAAGAGGAGGTACAGTAAAGGCACCCCATATACACCTCAACACAGGCCCCTTGCCGGGTATGTATTGTGAATTGGGGGACAAAAAAAAAAAAAAAAAGGTGCCAGGGAACTCACACCCAAGAAAATCTCAAAAGACAATGGGGAAACCTATATAGTTCCAACGTAAGTAGAGGATGTGTATAATACTCTTCCCCAAATATAAGGTAGTCTCCTGCATCACTTTGTTCCTTTAATTACTTTTTTATTTCATTTTTTAAATATTTTTTATTTAAACACCTTGGTTACAAACATGATTGCGGTTGGGTTTCAGTCATATCAGATGACACCCCCCCCATGACCAGTGCAAAATCCCCATCACCAATGACCCAAATATTCCTCCTCCCCTCCCCGCCCCTACTTGTACTCCAGACAGACTTTTCACTTCCCTCATATATTCTCATTGTTAGGATAGTTCGCAATGTGGTTATTTCTCTAACTAAACTCATCACTCTTTGTGGTGAGATTCATGAGGTCAGCTGTAATGCCCAGCCCTCCTCTCTTATGTCTCTGAAAATTGTTGAGAAATGTCTTTCATTATTCTTAAAATCCATAGATGAGTGAGACCATTCTCCATCTCTCTCTTTCTCTCTGACTTATTTCACTCAGCATAACAGATTCCATGTACATCCTTGTATAGAAAAATTTCATGACTTCATCTCTCCTAACAGCTGCATAATATTCCATTGTGTATATGTACTACAGTTTCTTTAGCCATTCATCTGTCGAAGGGCATCTTGGTTATTTCCAAAGTCTTGCTATGGTAAATAGTGCTGCAATAAATATAGATGTAAGGAAGGGGTTTTTGTATTGTATTTTTGTGTTCCTAGGGTATATTCCTAGGAGTGGTATAGCTGGATCATATGGAAGCTCAATTTCCAGTTTTTGGAGGAATCTCCATATCGCTCTCCATAAAAGTTGAATTAGATGGCATTCCCACCAGCAGTGGATAAGAGTTCCTATTTAACCACATCCCCACCAACACTGCTTGTTCTCATTCTTTTTGATGTGTGCCAGTCTCTGTGGTGTGAGGTGGTACCTCATAGTTGTTTTGATTTGCATCTCCCTGATGATTAGTGATGTGGAGCATTTTTCATGTGCTTTTTGGCCATTTGTATTTCTTCTTTATCAAAGTGTCTGTCCATTTCTTCCCATTTTTTGATGGGATTATATGTTTTTTCTTGTAGAGTTCTATCAGAGCCCTGTATATTTTGGATAGCTCCTTATCTGATGGGTATTGGGTGAATAGTTTCTTCCAATCAGTGTGTGGCTCTTGTATCCTGGGCACTATTTCCTTCGAGGTGCAGAAGCTTCTCAGCTTAATATATTCCCATCTGTTAATCTCTGCTTTCACTTGCTTGGAGAGTGCAGTTTCCTCCTTGAAGATGCCTTTGGTCTCAATGTCATGGAGTATTATACCTACATGTTGTTCTATATACCTTATGGTTTCAGGTCTGATATCAAGGTCTTTAATCCATTTGGATTTTACCTTCGTACATGATGTTAGCTGGGGATCTAAGTTCGCTTTTTTGCAAGTGGCTAGCCAGTTGTGCCAATACCACTTGTTGAAGAGGCTTTCTTTGCTCCATTTAGGACTTCTTGCTCCTTTATCAAAGATTAGATGATTATATGTCTGGGGAGCATTCTCTGAGTACTCAAGTCTGTTCCACTGAATGAGGGTCTGTCTTTATTCCAATGTCAAGCTGTTTTGAAAACTATTGCTTTGTAATACAGTTTAAAGTTGGGAATGTAATGCCTCCCATATTCTTTTTCCCAATAATTGCTTTGGCTATTCTAGGGTGTTTATTGTTCCAAATGAATTTCAAAAGTGCCTGATCCACTTCTTCGAAGAATGTCATGGCTATCTTTAGAGGGATCACATTTAATCTGTACAATGCTTTCATTTTTTTATTTTTCTTAAAAAATTTTTCTTTATATATATGGTAGCACATATATTTTTATTTCTATTTTTTAAATCTTTTTTTGGCGTGTGACTTGTTTATGTTTTGTTCTCTTTCCACCCCAAATGCACCGGCAATATAATGTAGCACCATGTCTTCCTGCAAAGGCACACTATAAAAAGGGGGAAATGTTATATACAAAAACAAGCTCTTATCTACTAGGGATAAGAATTCATACTTTTTTACAATACAGGGGCATCTTCCACCTTGAAAATATGTCATGTGGACCCAGCTTAGGAAACTTTTTTTTTTCAATAAGATCCCATTTTACTGAATATATGCAAAAAGGGTAAAAAAGGATATTTCCACAAAGTATTAGACATGTTGAAAGATCCACGAGTGTGGGAGATTTGGATAGTAAATTGGTGTAGGTAGGGTGCTATAGGGGAGAGATTGGAGTAGGTCCATGGAGATATAATATTGGGGCACTAGGGGAGGGGACAATGGATAGGTTGTACTATCTTTTCCTCAACTGATGTCATTATCCACTTTGCCTAATTCATGAGTAATAACAATATTGTTCCCCAAGAAATACACATAAGGAAATACAGATATCTTCCCTTTGTCTTCTGATAAAGTCCAAAGTACATCCAAAGTTCTGGAGGATTGCTTAACACTGTTGTTCCCTAATAAATACACATAAAGAAATACACAGTATGTATTACATATTTGGTATACAAGTGTGTGTGTATATATATATATATATATATATATATATATATATATATATATAGTAATTTTCTTTTGGCCACAAACTATTATGATCATGACTTCCTCCTGGCTCTGAGCCCAGGTATCTCTTTTACTGTGATTCACGGAACTGTTTTGAGGGTGCTGAAGATCAAACTCTGTTGATTCTATGTAAGGCAAGTCCCCTACCCTACAATCTCTTTGACCCCTCAAAGGACTTTCTAATATATTTGGCCCATCATCCCTTTTGGGAAAGTGCTTTGTACCAAGATAACTCAAAAGCTAAAAGTCATTACGTATTATTGTTCACAAGTCAAGTGTCTACGCCTATGGAAGGTAGATTTGCCTTAGCTTTGAAAATATTTGATCAATTTTCTTCAGAAAAGACTGTAGCCTACTGTGATACTTAGAGTGAAATACATTTATTTTTTTTCTATTGAACTCAATTCACTTTATAATTTATCTAGGGCACAGAACATGTTCAAACAATTCCTTATAATATTTTGAATATAAATGTAATAAAAGTGCATAATAGAGCATTGTCAAGTCATTACTATTTTTCAGGTATCATTTTAAGTATTTTGCGACAATTGACTCGGCTGCAAGGAACCCGCTGGTTTACCTGGATATGGGCAGCGACAGGCAGCCGCTGGGCCACGTGGTGCTGGAGCCGAAGGCAGATGTAGTCCCCAAGACTGCATAAAACTTCAGAGCCCTGTGCACTGGTGAGAAGGGCTTCGGCTACAAGGGCTCCACCTTCCACCGTGTGATTCCTTCCTTCATGTCCCAGGCTGGGAACTTGGGTGTGTCCAGCAGGGCATGGAGGTGGTGAGGAAGATCGAGGCCCTAGGCTCTAGGAGCGGGAAGCCAGCCAAGAAGATTGTCATCACAGATTGCGGTCAACTGAGCTGACCCACCAGCCAGCTCAGGGATGGACACAAGACACACATAGACACACAAACTCACCCTGGGCACCCGTCAACTATGCCACATCACAGTGGGCTCAAAGCCCCTGGCGAACATGCCAGGCACCTCCCCAGCAGCTGCTCCTTCCCAAGATTCTGTTTCCAACTCTGGTGGTCAGTCTTGGCCAGCATCACCCAATCTGACTGGCCACAGTCACTTTAGATCAGGTCCCATAATTATTTTGACAATAAACCTTCAAATTCAGAGCCTTTGGGTTTAGAAATTACAAATATGGGATTGTAAGATTTTATTAAGTTTAATCTTCTGCGTGCCCATTCTGTCTCCAGAAAATTGACGTGTCTTGGCCCCATTTGACTTTCAAAATAGTTTTTCAAACTGAACTTTTGCTTTATTACTGAACATCTCTTCTGATAAATTTTCAGACTCCTTAAATGAATCTTACAACATTCTGCAAGGTTTTTGTTTTCTCTATTTAAGGAAAGGAAGCTTGGGTTCGTGGAGGTTTAATGACTCCCACAAGGTTTTAGAACAAGCAAATTAAAGGATTGTGACCCTCATCTGTTGGAATTAAGAGCTGTGTTGTTTCCATGATACAAAGCTACTGCTTTTCTGGAAAACTGCTATGATTCTATTGAACTGCCCTTTCTACTTTTGGTTTCAAAAGCTTTAGTATCCCTAAGAAGTCTCTTCATAGGAAAGTGAGAAGTTCCACTCTGCAGGTTTGTTTCAAGTAACACACCTCTATCTGAGTCAAGGAGATTTGTACTCATTTAAATAGGAGTTAGAAAAGTCACTTGAGTTTGCTGAGAATGTTTTATAATTCTTTTTTTTTTTTGCCTGTGACATGGACATCGTGGGGGTTGGCAGGGCAGCCTGGCATGAAGGGCAAGTGGCCGCTGCTGTGGCCATGACTGAGCCATGCTGGCCTGGGGACCCAAGGCTGCAGAACCCCAGAGCTGTTCCTGAGGCTGGCCACAGAGGAGAGGGCATTTATTTGCCTTGCATGTGGCCAGCCCAGGTTCAATTCTTGGCATCTCATAGGATTCCCTGAGCAGCTCCAGGAGTGATTCCTGAGTGCCCAGCTAGAAGTAACCCAAGAGCACTGTTGGGTGTAATTCCTAAACAAAAGAATCCAGAGTGGGTCTTTTGAACAGAGTCCCGTTAAGGGCCCTGGCTGAAGCCTGAGCCTCCCCCCACCCACTGTGAACCTTTTGAGTTTGTATGAGAACAAACTGAGTGAAAGGGTACCTAGTCACATCACTGAATTCTTAGCTGTATAGAGCCATGTCCATTCTGTACCTGGGAGTAACTTGCTGCATTTCCTGGCAGGTTCAGAGTTTATTTTTGTTATGATAAAATGCATTTGTTGCTTACTCATACGTATATATATACACGTGCCTATATACATAATGTGTCTACGTGATGCACTGTGTCACCTTCAATGTGAAAAATAAACCCTATTTTCTGTAAAAAAAAAAAAGAATTATAAAACATTCTCAGCAAACTTAAGTGACTTTTCTAACTCCTGTTTAGATGAGTACAAATTTCCTTGACTGCAGAGTGGAACTTCTCACTTTCATCTGAAGAGACTTATTAGGGATACTAAAGCCTTTGAAAACAAAAGTGGAAAGGACAGTTCAATAGAATCATAGCAGTTTTCCAGAAAAGCAGCTCTTAATTCCAACAGATGAGGGTCCCAATCCTTTCATTTGTTTGTTCTAAAACCTTGTGGGAGTCCTTAAACCTCCACGAACCCAACAGCTTCCTTTCCTTAAATAGAGAAAACAAAACCTTGCAGAATGTTGTAAGATTCATTTAAGGAGTCTGAAAGTTTATCAGAAGAGATGTTCAGTAAGAAAGCAAAAGTTCAGTTTGAAAAACTATTTTGAAAGTCAAAAGGGGCCAAGACACGTCAATTTTCTGGAGACAGAATAGGCACGCAGAAGATTAAACTTAATAAAATCTTACAATCCCATATTTGTAATTTCTAAACTCAGAGGCTCTGAATTTGAAGGCTTATTGGCAAAATAATTATGGGACCTGACCTAAAGTGATGAAGCCTCTTGTAAATCTTGGAGAAGTTTGATTTCAGAATAGACTCCCTAGAAATATGCAGTGTAGACATAAATCATGTTATTCTAATATCTAAAAGCTTCTTAATTATGAATACCTTTGACATTTAGTATTTTGGATAAGGAACTCTGGATATTATTATTGTTATTATTAACCCATATCTGCTTTCCTTGCCTGATGAGTTCCTTCAAATATAGCAGCTCGTCTTGTTTAACTTGTTCTTACCAACTGATAACTTATAATATTTAAATATCTAAAACATACATGGTAGTTTGTAAACTATGTATTGATTAAGTGGGTGCAAGAGAGATTAGTATCTTCATGAGGAGAAAAGTCAAAATGAAGTTACACAAAACAGGAGAGGGTGAGCATGAGTTGTTTCTTTATTTCTTAGATTTTTATTTTCTTAGGTCTTCTAAAGATTGAACTGTTTGAGGGACCCACATCATTAACCCAAGCAGTAAGAAGGAAGGGCTGGAAGAAGCCCCAGAATCCTGAAAAGGCTGTTGAAGGAGTGATGCTGGCAGCAAATAGGCTTTTGCTTCGAGATTCTATCAAAGAGCACAATTGCCTTTTTTGGAGAGCTGACTCAGACACAGCTGGTGTTACAAGCTCTGCAACCATAAGGCAAAGAAAAAGCTGGGAAAATCCCACAAAGTGATATTGTATCTGCCTGTGGTCAAGTTGGGAGTCCAAATTTGAAGAGTGGAATTTGCTGGGAAAATGGGAAATGCACCAGGGGTTATATAGTGAACCTAAGATTTATCACTATGGCAATTGGTTATTTCCAGAGAAACCAGCAAGTTGTGGTAACATTTCTGCAAAGGAGGAAAGTTGGAGGAGGCAGCCACAACTCATTGTTATTGTGATCGACCTGTTAAAATTTGAACAATGGGAAAAGTAAAGTTGTTCCACAATACCTTTTTAATCACTACTACAGCATGATATATAAATATATAAGTATACATATAGTACACATGGACATTTATAAAAACAACCAGGCAACCAGCTGATTAGAACATAAAATGCAATAGGCAGACAAAGCACTTGGAGAAGATGCCAGAATTGTATGTTACCAAGCTTCTGCTAGTTAGTTCAACTCTCAGCTCAAGACCGATGTGGTTCCTAATTGACTTCCTAGGAACATTTTAAGCAGTGGAACTATCTGAGATCTGAAATATAGACTAGCTTAACTATCAAGCTTTGTGATATTGGGTTTATGGGTAGCTACTCTCCACTTCAGTTTTCAATTTGTAAAATGGTCTTTGGTAAAATAATCTCGACTTTATAGTGGCTAATATATTGGTAATTATGAATAATCTTTGTCAGATAATGGCTGGGTATTTTACTCCAAGAACACCCAGGGAGGCCATCATCAAAATAATCCACCTTCAGTGTTAGAAATTTCTCATTGTGCAGTGCATTATAAAGGCACATATCATATGCTGGCTGAGTTTTATTTACAACATTTACAAACAAAGATGTATTGTCTAACATCAGAAATACAAATTTTCATTTGAATACTGGAAGCTCTAGAAATATTAGTCATCATTTTAATATAGCCATGCCCAGTTTCAGAGTATAGAATAAAAGGTAAAAGAAGTAGATAAAGGACTTTGGTGAATCCCAGAGTGTATTGCAATGTTCCAGAGAGATCCCAGATCCTCTCTTGTTCACATTTGCTTATTCCATGAGAGTATTTAAGACCCTGCTTCAAAGCAATTGACAACCTTAATTAAAAGGAAATAATTTGGGAGAGAGTTAGAACATTAATCTGTCATGTAGTGCAAACATTCTAATTAAAAAGTATTGAATAAAAAAATTAGTAATTTTGCTAGTTTAATCATAGAAACAGGAACAAAAAGCCCAAATTCTATATAGGGAGTAATGGTTGAAAATCTTCATCAGTATTCTATTTAGAATTCTAACAGTAATTAGACAGTGAATAAGCCATACCACATAGGCTTAAAAATAGCAAGAACATTTATAATATTCTTTTTTAAATCAAATTTTACTTATATGCCCTTTGTTTGTAATACTGTAAAATTTTGGCTGTACTGTCTCATATCTCATATTATGTTTCTACATAGCCCAGTAGCTCCCACCACAAGTTCTCAAATAAATCCACTAAATAAAATGACCTCTTTACATCTATCTCCCAGCTCTGGACTTCTCTCCACCTGGTAATAACTGTAATTTTTACAGAATCTAAGAGATAGTGCTTGTAGGTTTTTTTAAACTGTTCTTTTAGTTATATTCCCCATATGAGTGAAACCATAGTGCAATTATCTTTTTCCTCCTGAGTTATTTCATTTATCACAATTATCTTATTTTTTCTATCTTGTCACAAGACAATTAATTTTGCTTTTAAGGAAATTGTTGCATAGTATTCTATTGCATGTATATACCACAATTTATTTTTTCCCTTTTCACACTGATGGGCGTATTGATTAGTTTAATGCTTTGCTTATTGTGAATAAAATTGCTATGAGTAGAGGGACACAAATGTCTTTGGAAATTACCTGCATGTTCTCTGGATAAATATCTTGAAATTATGTTGCTGTATCATATAGTATTGACATTTAAAAAAATTTAAGGATGTTATTATCCATATGCTTTTATCCACAGATGCTGCATCAAGCATACTCTATTCAAAAGGGTATCATAAGATTGTTTTCTCTATACCATCACCAACTTTCATTGTTTTCAATTGGTTTGTTTCAATTGGCTTAATTTATTTATTTATTTATTCAATTGGTTTAATTTATTTATTTATTGGATCATATCCAGCGGCACTCAGGGGTTACTCCTGGCTCTGTGCTTAGAAATCGCTCCCAGCAGGCTCAGGGGACCATATGGGAAGCTGGGATTCGAACCATCATTCATCCTGGATTAGCTGTGTGCAAGGCAAATGCCTTACTGCAGTGCTATCTCTTCAGCCTATGTTTTTAGGGTCATAACAGGTGTTTCTTATGGCTCTACATTTAGAATTTACTTCTAGACTATGTCTGCACCTGAACATCTCTTTTGACTTATTACGGTCTCAAAGGCAATGTAAGCCAAGTCATAAAAAATGATGGGTATACCAGTCCACATAGCTGAAAGATGGAAATCCTGGAAGAAGAGGGCAGACAAATACACACCCTACAAAACTACCTCTGCTGTACCCTTCATCTACAATTGCTGCCTCTCTAATATCACTGCTTCACTATTCCTCTATGGCTCTTTGCAGAGGTACCAATCTGATTAAAAGTTCATAATCTGGGATTTGGGCTGATAACATCAGGACTTCTTTTAGAAGTGAGTCAAGCCCCCCGCCCCTTCTCTGCCTTCTCTTACTTTCAGAAGTCCTGGCAGCCAAAAGCATACCTCACAAAAGCTGAAGTATAAACAATAGTGCTTGGAATTCCTGGACAACTCTATTTTTGTTTAATACTGTCATCCCACTAGGAACACACTAATTTAGATACCAATATGCATCAAAAGTCACATAATGTTCAGAAACAAATGAAGTAGCAGAATGGGCAACTAGCAACAATTGCTTACTAAACTTGCTGCCAATGACTTAATGATCTCATTTCAAGATATAATAATTTTTACAAATTTTGTAGTTGCCATACTTCCTTTTTTAATTTTTATTTTGATAATTTCACCTCTTTTATGTAGAAACATAAATTATGTCTTATAATAAACTATGTCAACTCTGTGACGCATGTCATTTAATGTAGATTAAGTTAAAAATAAAAAAGTAACAATAAAAAAAGAAGACTCAATAAAAATAATTATTCCTGGTATGCTTGGGGGACTATTTGAGGAACTAGGGATCAAATCCTGGTTGTTACCAAGTAAGGCAAACACGCTGCCCACTGGTCCCCAGTCTGGTTGTTTGAATAGGTCTTTTATCACTGTGAATGATACCTCATTGATTTTTTCCTACTTGAATTTCCCTAATAATTAGTGTTGTTGAATCGTTTTTTATTTGTGTCACTTCTGTGTGTATATTTTATAAAAATGTCCATGTAGGTCCTTTTTAAAAAATTGACTGTAGGGCTTTTTATCTGCTGTTGTTTTGCTTCAGTTCTTTATATGTTTCTTGGATGTAAATCTATTGTAAACACATAATGGTCATAATTAATTAACACGGTACATAAAATTAAAGTGGATTAAAGGTTTGGATATTAGACCCCAAACCATAAAATACATAGAAGAAGACATGAGTGATATTTCTTTTTTGTTTTTGTTTTTCGGGCCACACCCGTTTGATGCTCAGGGATTATTCCTGGCTAAGCGCTCAGAAATTGCCCCTGGCTTGGGGGGACCATATGGGACGCCTGGGAATTGAACTGCGGTCCTTCCTTGGCTAGCGCTTGCAAAGCAGACACCTGACCTCTAGCGCAAACTCGCCGGCTCTAGGTGATATTTATTTTTAGTTGTGATTTTAGGCATATGTTTGAAGACTCAGCTCCACTGGTAAGGAAACAAAAGCAAAAACAAACAAATTGAACACATTGAAAGAAGCTGAGCCCTGCCGGGTGTAGCCCAAAAACCAAAAAAAAAAAAAAAAAAAAAAAAAAGAAAGAAGCTACTATTATAACAAAAATGTTTACTACCATTATACCAGAATCCTAAGAATTTGAAGAACAGTTAATAACAATAAACCAGAAAAGTCCTGTCATTGGTTATTGTAATATAACTTCTCTCTGTGTTTTCCTTCCAAGTGTCTTTTCTCTTCTGGCCTTCCTATTCAATGCTATCTACTTCAGTGTTTCTAAACTGCATTTTCTTTTCTAGTCAAATGTACCTTCCCTTAAAGCATCATTTTAAAATATTTTACGCAATACCAATTATTTTACAACGCAATGGATTTAAATATGTATTCTATATCATAAGATGTATCACATTCTTAAACGTGCATTATGAAATAAAACCAAACCAAGCGCAGTAAACATAAAACTCAAGATATTAAAAGATGCATTTGTTTTCTAGAATTATGGACTTTTTTTATTAATGCATAGAGTAA